>NW_006800150.1:582756-746419 GCF_000485575.1 Poecilia formosa
ATATATATATATATATTAGCATATATATATATATATTGTGCATCCATTGTAAAACAGTATGCCCATTGTGCATGAACCTGCAATTTGTGATCGCTCAGGAAGGTGTTTATCTGCAGACTCTTCCTTCCCTTTGAATGCATCCACCTGTCACAGCTTTAACACGACGATGGAGATCACAGAGAAAACCACAGTAAGATCATATTTTTATTGTATCTACTTTTTTTTTTAAAAGAGGCAAACATAGTGAAGTTATTGATATGTGTTGGATTTGTATGTCATAACTAAATGATTTGTCTGAGTATTTGTCTATATTTGTTTTCATGGAAACAGTATTGTACTATTTTGTATGATATGGTGATATTGATTGCAACAAAAATGATGCTGGTGAACTTGTGCTAAAGTGCAGCTTCTAAAGAATAAATAAAGCCCATTTTGTCAGAGATGGTTTAAAAAAAAAAACCTAGTGGAAAGATTGGAGTGATGATTTCGTATCATTTTGGATCTTGTCAGCGTACGTTCAAACAATTGAAAAAAAACTCTGGAGATTATGGGGAAGGAGAAAAAGGACAGAGCACAGAAAATGAAAAGCTAGAATTTGGTTTATGAAACAACCCTTGTTGTTTGCAAACAACAAGGGTTACATACACTTAGAATAAATTTCATATTATTTTGAGCTTTCAATGATTTATTTCAACAGATTTTTTTCCCCAGCTTAGACTGATTATACAACAAAAAACTGCAGTGATTTCAGCTGACTGCACAAGGTTTTGCACAAGGTTCTAGGTTTTGTCTACACCATTGATGTTTGATTAATTGTTTCTCATTCACCAGCCTTATGTTTCTTCTGACGGGATTCTGGCGGCATTTATCTCACTGCCTCTTTAGACAGAAATGTTAGAGCTCATTTAAACTGGTCAGTTTCCTCCCTTGTTTTTAAACTTAGTCTACAAGCAAAGAGGTTGTGGTAATTTCCAGAAGCCGCATTTTAGTCATATCTATTGTAGAACAGGATATGATGTGAACGTGGGCTCAGTGTTTTGTTGGATAATGCAACTATGCCTAAGTTACAATTCAGAAAACTTGAAGCCGGTCCTCATTATTCCTTATGCCACTGATGCAGCCACCACCGTGCTTAGCAGTTGGCGCAGTGTTGCTAGGCCTGGAGCCCTCACTTTGGTCCGAACATACTTCATGTTGTCAAAGTCAACTATATCAACCTTTGGCTCATCTAAATATAAAACAATCCATCAGCGAAACTAACATACAGTTTCTGAAAATGCCCCAACCATAACCCAGGTGAAAATGCATGGACTGTTCTTTAGAAAATGGGTTTGTTTCAGAAACCCAACCAGTTTACATGAACTCTATCAATTCTACTAAAATGAGGATGAAATGCTGAGGCAGACAACGCCAGAACACATCCTGGTGTGTGTTTCTTGCTTTTGAGCAATCTTTATATCAATTGGATGGGGGGTCTATTTGTCCCCTCAAATACAGTTTTGAGGAAAGTTTTATGTTCATTATCTAGCAACAATAAAAGTTCAGCAGGGACTGCACCTGCTGCCAAACATGGTGGTGGAAGGATCATGCTGTGGGGCTGTAACACTGGCAGAGGTTTTGGTAGTAAAAAAATAAAATTATGCCTTTCTTCAACTAGACCTCAAATCAACAGCTACATGGATGAAACTTGGACAATAATGGGTTTTCCAACAACAAAGCGATCCTAAACACAAATTAAAACTGATATTGGAATGCAAAAACCAGACTAACATCTGGTTTCTGCACCAGCCCAGACGTCTACCCTGCTGAAAATGTACAGACTGTGATCTGGAACAAGGCATCACGCACAAAACAAAGCTGTTTTAATTAATTCTTTCCATTTTGGCTAAAAAAAAAGGGTTTCCTGGCATTATTTTTGGAAGAATACATTTAAATAAATCTTAGGGTCGGTGCATGTAAACACTGGAAACACAATAGGTTTAGAGATATACCCCTTATTTTATTAATTTATTCTTTAATGCTGACTTGAGCTGCGTTTTTCTGCCACACTCCTGGTAGGAGCTGATAAACCCTGATGTATTCTTCACTGTCCTGCAGGGAGCTGCTGTTCAAAAGGAGAACTGCAGACTTGCCGGTCTGTTTAATCTGACCTTTTTGATAGTCTAAGAAGGCGATCGGCACTTAATGAGTCTTAAAAGAACGTGTGCAAATGTTGCTATGCTTTCCGGATTAATCCTGTTTATGACTAGATGAAGGTCTCTTATCTCAGACTTCTCAGAAATACACAACTTTTTAAAAAATTCTTTTATAGTTAGAGAGATGGCATTTTAAGGAGTTTAGTGGTGCAACTCAAAGAAGTTGCGGTTCATTTGCCACTTTGTGTTCTTCATCATGACCCAGTCAAACGCAAACCTGCTCAACTGGGTGATCTCCAGCCCCTTCTTCTGTCAAAAAGTCCAACAACCACTCACTATTTATTTAATTCAAAGAACAGACATTGCATCTCCCCTGCAGAGGAGTCATATGCAAATGGAGTCCTTTTCGACGGTCGAGCGAGAAAACCTCACGAAACTAGACGGTCCCACTGAGAGATTACCGGCGCCTCGTTCTGACGAACCCGATGCACACTGAAATTGAAACGCACTCAGTGTTTCCCTGCACGTTTGTGTAATGAGAAAGCACAGGGCGGGGGTGTGTGTGAGGGTTGGTGTGTGAGAACGTGCAAGAGTACTCACTGCACATGTAAACAGAGGGGCTGAGCTCCCTCTGCGCGGACACGTTTGCAGTCGTGCTCATAGTGAAAGGTCGGTTTGATGGATGTGGGAATTTTGCAGGGAGACTTTAGGATGTTGTTTTTATGAACGCGCCGGGGGGTGAGAGGGGACAAAATCTAATACAAGGCTTGCTAATTGTGCAGTGACAATAAGGTTTCAAGATCTATCGTATAGAAACATGAACTTCAGCACATTTTAGTTTTGCTATACTCTGTTCTGGAATAGAGTATAGCAAGAAGAAGACTGAAGACTGATGGGAGAACAGTGTCTTGTTTGCATGAGAATTTGTGCCGCTAGGACCTTTTACCATTATGTTTCATCACAACCCCCATAGTGTAAAGTAGAACATAGTGGTGAAGGAAAATGATACTTGATGTTCAACTTTTGTTATATATATAAAATAATCCCTGGAATTTGAGGAGTGCTTCTGTGTTCAGCCCCTTTGTAGCACCAACTGTCAAAGAAAATCCAGTTGCGTGTCTTTCAGGCCATGTATTGCACATAAAAAATTGATTTTGCTCATTTTTCTTTGAAAAATGGCTCAAGCTTAGTGAGACTGCATGGAGAAACTTAGTAACCCACATTTCTTAAAATCTCAATTGGATTTAGGTTTGTACTTTGGCTCGGCCCTATGAGCACATATAGTTGCATGGATTTAGCTCTGGCTGTATGTTTTCACTGCAGTTCAGGGAGAGACCAACACATCTAAGCAGATAAGCGTTGAAGCGGTTTTCAACGCTTAGCGGATGAAAAAGAGTTCATACAACTGGGCACAACAAAAGCTCAGCCGGTAGCTTCGTCTAGGAGAGACACAGAGTTAATATGGAGCTACAGCAGTCTCAATATTCACAAACTCACAGGATGATTCACAGGTGAACAGAACAAAATTCACACATGTATTTCTGATGCAGAAACAAATTTATCCTGATTTACAACCTGCTTGTGAGTCAAGCAGGTTGTGAATTTGGTTGCATTTCTGTGTGAATTTTGAGAATCCCCCTGATTTGGCTCAAACCACAAATGTTCTTGTATACAGGGAGGGAATAATCTGCAACTATTCAGATAGTTTTCTTGTTTCAGCCAATCATAAGAAGGCATCCCAGGTTATGATTTATGTACAAATCAAACAATCACATGAAGCCATTCAGTGAAGTTCAGACAATTTTATACCTCAACATGGCTTCTGGCGCTGACAGCGGAGGAGAAAGAAAAATATCTAAATTAACATATGTAGCTACTTTTCCCCGTGTAATGAGAAGTTGTTTAATTTATTTGGTATTTGGTTTCATTATTCAACTATCAACACAGACTAGCAAGCTAAGCGAGTGAGATAAACCCTGTTAAACACTTTACATATTATTCACAAGAAATTCAACTATTTGGAAAGACACCAGTGACCAGCTTGATGCTATTAGCATCCAGAAGCCCTAGCATAGCACGCTAGGTTAGCTCACTCACTCTCTAGCTTAGCTCACCTGCTTATCTTGATAGTTTATGATAATAGTTTAATAATTAAACAACTTATCATAACACGGTAAAAGCAGCTAAATATGCTAACTTGGATCTTTTACTTGTTGTTGCCATAATCCATGTTGAGGCCTGAACCGTTTGTACTTCACATGGCAACAGCACTCTATGAATGGGTTAATTTAATTGGCTTAAATCATACCGGTGTGAATGAGGGTTTCTATGATTGGCTAAAAGAAGGAAGACATCCGATTATATGCAGATCATAGCCTGTGTAAAAAATAGACATTTGTGAGTTAAGCTAAGTCAGAGTGGTTTTAAAATTCACACGCAAATGCAGCCAAGTTCACAGACCAGAAGAAGGTTGTAAAAAAAGATTAATTTGTGTGTGCACCAGAAATAAATGTGTGCAATAGCTTGACGCAAAAGTTGGACGCTCAGAATTTCATGATTGGCGGTGAATGGGTTTTGCAAGCAGCCTTTGTGTGGATGAACTTTACTCAGTGTTACAGCCAAAAAGCTTCAAACTCTTAGAACTTCTTAGGCGAATACATAATCTGTTATTCACATGCATGAGAAGATTTATGTCAGGATTTTTAATATTTCATTTAAATGCTCTGATTTCTCATTGAGCCCACTCCCCCCTTTTACGGCTCTCTGCAACTCAACTCTAATTCATGATTAATCTAGTTTAACGCTATGCTAATGTTGTGGATAGAGCAAAGACCTCTTTTCATTTCATCATTGTGGAGTTGTTCTTGATGATGACTCCTCTTTAAAGAGCATATTTATAAGTTTGTCTTTAAACTGTAAATGTGCTCTACTACCTTTATGAATTCTTCATGTGCAGTGAAACTGGGCTTCCTTTTTGGACTTTCTAGAAATTCTTCATACTTGTCTCTCAAAGCATAGAATTTTTTCTATGCATTTTTTCTTCCTGGAGACTGTATTTGTGCCTCAGGAGGTCGTCTTCACTACGTCCTGATGATGAGGTGATAAAGTGAGACTTGGACTAAGAAAAGGGCTGGATTTTTTGGAAAATGTATTTTTTGAGTGTTAAGTCATATTATAATGTCAATCACTTATGAAAAACATACCTAGAGTGTTGCTCTGATTTTTTGTGAAACCCTTAAATCTTCCATGGTAGCCATTCAGGGCTGCCTAAACTTTTCATCGTCCAATGCAGCGTCCATTTACCCAAAGCTCTGCCTCTTCAGCCTAACTCATGCCTCACCCCGTCTTCCCCTCTCCTCTCCTTTAGACTAGCAGCAGCAGCGATTAGCAAACACCTGGTGGAACTGGGAGTCCAACTGACCTTATCCAAGATACTTAAGAAAAACTGTAAACAGCATTATGGAGAAGCATTGTTGTGACGACATGCTGGAGACGAAGTGTTGGAAAGGGTAAGAGCTTCTTCAAGAGACCAAGGCCAATTTCAGGGCGTCAGACACGGCTACGGCGCAAAGTCAATTTTCTTTTAAGTAATTTTTTATATATACAGCTTTTTCGTGGCAGCTTTTATAGCACAAGGTGCTATAAAGTGGCACTATGTGCCTGGGAAATACATAACACCATCCCTTTTATACTGCAATCTATGGATGCTCTGTGCCTCAGTTTTGTCACTATTGTTTCCAATGTGGTGAATTACACCTTTAAAGTTAAATGTGAAGAAAGTCTCCAGTTTTCCATGATGGATGGATGATTTATGTAACAAGTCCTATCACAATTTGTCAAACAATCTCCTCCATGTGCAACTATATTGTAAGAAATACCAAAACAAAACCCGCAAGCTTCCGTCTTGACAATTATTATTATTCCTCCTCCAATGGCACACTTTCAACTAAGTTTGTTGTGGCAACAAAAAAAAAGAACTTGAGCTTTAAATTAGAAATAGATATTAAAAACAAACCAAAAATGCTATGCCTGATGCTCCTCCCATTACTTTGTTTTATTTGATGCCACAGTTACTATAAGTACTTAATAAAGTCTCTTTAACTGCAGATTTGACCTGACCCATTCAGTTTTTTAAATTTACTTTTCTGGCTCCCATTTTTTCCCCCCCGTCTGACTCGTGCACATCAACATCCTGCAGTGATCACATTAGGCGGATGTGGTTGCTGACAGCCTATTGGAAGAAGCCAGCTGTTAAAAGCCTGCAGAATCCCCCTCCTTCTTTCTCTCTCTATCCCCATACACACAGAAACACACACACACACACACAAACATGTAGCCTCTGGGAATCAGGGCATGGATCATCAGGTTAGAGTGCACATCCGTCTCCAAGCCTCCATGCCTTGGACGGTGGCTAAGTGTAGCTACCACTCAACGAGACGAGGACAAAATGTCAGCAGGCTCAAAAAAATGATGCAGGACAAACAAACATTTCCAGTTGGAGGAGGCATGCGGGAATGACGCTGTCCTGACTTGGAGATGAGTGCCTGTAAGTGACTGTGGGAGGGTGGGCGTGTCTGTACTTTGTACATGTGCTGTGGTTGGCAGAGGTGAGCAGGTCATGATCACAATCAAGACACCCACTGATGCTCCCACGTAGTGCTCCCTTGTATACGCTTTGTTTTATTTATTTTTTCAGAATGACATCCGCCTGTTGGAGGTGGCAGCAATATGCGTGATTATGCCCACTGATGAGTCACAGTTGTTTGCTCCTACTTTTGTTTTATTACCGACTTCATGCTGCTTCACAGGAGGTCCGCAATTCTTGTCAGTGAAATTAAACTTCCGAGAACATTTTGCAGAGTCAGACTCTGGCTGTCGGCTCCTCGCGCGTTTCGGCGTCGTCGTTTTGAACCAGGTCCCACTCTAACTAATGGAAGTCTTTGGAGCTGTTTTCCCTCGGGGTCTTCGCGGCACAACTCTGGGCAGTGGATATTTCCCAGGAAAATAATTCGCCTGGACAAATTTATTTTCCAGGAACTCATTATGATTGAGAGAAATCAGCTCTTGTCGTCTCGGAGACCACAAAGCATTACGAGACGTGATTATTAGACCTTTGAGGTAATTTGCTCTGGTTGAACGAAAGAGAAGATGCACGATTTTAAACTGACCTGACCTGCATGAAGATGTTTGCAAGCTAAATAGGCAATTGATCTGTTTGTATGTAAGTATTAGCGATATCAGTACTAAAATCGCCATCAGAAAAATTAAGACAAACCCGTCCATTAATTAGAGAACATATATTATCACTGGGGGGGAATCTGAAGTTTTCTTTTTATATATCAGCCATAAACGCTTTTCAAACTTTAAGATGGAGGGTTGTAATTAGGGTTGCATTCAATAATTCCAGCCCTAATTCAAGGTCTAATTGACATGTCCCTGGTTCTTCCCCCATTCTGTTTGGAGGAAAGAGTACAAGTTATTGTGTTCTCAAAACACAGAGTTTGGAGAAATGCAAGCACTGGATCAAGGCCTGCTGTCGACCTCATGGCAGTTAAAGGAAAATGTGATCAACGGCAACTACCACATGTTCGTCTGCATGAAGGTAACTAGTAGAAAGCTTCGCAATTTTGTCATAATTACACTGTATGATAGTCAAATCAAAAATCAATAAGTGAAGGTAGTTATGCTTGATTTTATGTGTTTAAATTCTGTTGATCCTTTGCAACTATGTCACTTATCATTCAAAGCGCCATGGTGAACGTTGGAAGTGAAGGACGGGACCATTGAACTGAGCCACACAGGTTGTTTATTCGTGGCTTCTACATGATCGAGTCGAGCTAATTTGTGTTTGAGCGTAACACACCTGGTTGGTATAGACGGCGGTATTTACAGAAGCTTGAAACAGCTAGCTTAAAAACTGACCCCTACTTCTTCCCTCCTGACGTGTTGATCAAATGACCGACGTTGCCTGAATTCACACATGATTTATACCACGTCATAAACAGTCATAAACAGTTTTCCCTTACACTGGAGAAGCATTAAAAATGTACGGAAATACGACATGCTAACCAGTTATTTTCCGTACCTGCTAGGCTACATGATGGTGGGGTATTGTTTCCATGGTTACTAATGGTTAGACCTGTACCTTCTCTATAATGTCATTTTATATCTTTTTAATCATACTTATGAACATTAATCTTCTTACCTTGTAAAAAGTGTTCGCTGCATTACACCAAGGGCTGCCAGTCATTATGATTGACCGTATATTTCCTGAGTAGTTTGTTTTTCATCCATGTCTGCTTGTGCAGCTGACCGCGCAGCATCCTGGGACTATACTTACTGCGAAATCAACTAAATAAAAGCGATATTAGGCTACCAGATGTGTGTTTTTTTTTTTTGACAGGCTTTACAGGAGCGCACAGCTTATTTTGACGTCCATCATGGCGGAGCGGACCGAGTTTTGAAGAGTGACGTCACGTGCAAAGGGTCAATAGCTAGTCAGCTCTATGGTAGCATGAAAACATGCAGTAACTGCTGTATTTTAAAGCCAGCACCTTTTTATGCTACTGTTTATTTATAAGCATTTTCCTGAAGGCAAACCAACAGATTTCCAGATCCTATTTCTGCTGATCATCAAAAACGTACAAACCAACCAGGCGAGCCATGAGCCACATACACCTAGTTTAAATAGTAATTTGAAAGATCACATTTTGAAACAATTAACAATTAACGTGCCAAAGACATCTGAACAAGATATTAGAAGCAAAAAATGCGCATGAAACATGTATAATAATTTACTGGTAATTACAAAGGTTTATGACAAACAAAACATCCCTTTGCAGTGAAAAGACCCAGATTGATAACATCCCAAACAATTACCCACAGCAAAGAGCGTCTGACACAGCTGGCATGGCTTCTTCACAAGGCTTGTATTTTTGCACCCTTTATTTTTGAACATAGAATCTGTGATACAGAAAAGACATTTTTGACAGTACATCTTCCACGGTGTCTGTGTGGAGGTCACGAAGTCACAGAATGAAGTCCCAGTAATAAGTAACTATCCCTGCACTTGAAACCAGTGTGAATGATTTCTTTTAAGAACAATATTTTCACCATCACTTTCAAGAAAGCAAATCTGCTGTTGCATTGCTCACGAACGTTCACGACCCTAATAGAAAATGGGCATTTTATTTCCAATACCCCGGCATTGCCATGTTCACACACTTTTCCATCAAGAGAAGCTACAATGAAAGGAAATGTTGGATTAATAACAAAGTCCAGAGTCACGAACACGGCTCCCAAATTGACGTCGATACACATTTCTGGCAACCTTCTCACTAGAGGTGCCATAACCTGTTGCTTAGAGTACCTATTATTGTCAATAAGCTAATTACTTTGTTTCTCTGTGTGCCATTTGTCACTTACATTTTGTTCATAGGTGTTAATCTCTAACTGCATAGCTGCTTCTTTTGTCAGATCCTTGTGGTCATCCACAATGCCGAGGTTCCCAATATCTGGCTGCCTTTGAAACTCCACATCACCACATCATAGCATCACCATCTGTTGGTCTAAACACTGGCAGGAATGACAACTGCACAAGACAGGAACTTAATGTAAGTGTGACAATATCCCCCCAAAATGTTAGGAATAGTTTAGTAAGGACTGTCTGAAGAAATTAAGAATCTTGCAAGATGTAAATTTTATTTTCTTAAGTTAATTTTGATTAAATTAAGATTTATTTAATATCTGGAGGTTAAATGCGTCTACAATTTTAACTAAAATAGTCAGCTTACAGCATTCACACTGCATTTTCGCAGGCAAAGCAATTTTTTCTAGTTTCCCTCTGCTCTATTGCGTATTGACTGAGTAATGGAGACTTACAAACCAACCTACAAAACGATAGCCCCAAGTTTAAAAAAACAAAATTATCTTATGAACATCGTAGTACACATAACAAACTGCAAAAACTGATTTCTGCGTAACTAATTTACCAAAACCCCAAAATATGCTTGCTCAATTAGATTAAAATAATAAACCATACTATGTCAATTTCAGTCAACATTTATGCAACATTATCTCATGCGCAAAGGCTGTCTACAGCTGGAATATGTGTGTAATGCTACACTCATACATGAGTTAGCATCGTCTGCTATGTGCTACAGGCTAACTGAGGCTACATTGTTGTTATTTACTAACAACAAAGTATGTAAATATAGTCAGTAGCAAAATGTATTCACCAGCTTTCTAACACTTGGTAAACAAGCTCACAATGGTAAAGATAAGTTTATGTGTAAACTCATACTTGATTAGGAAAAAATAAATGAGCCACAGACACGACCTGCTCCAGCCTGTATTGACTACGGAAGAAGGTCCGTCTTTCACTATGGCTCACTAGCGCCAGTCTCCTCCTAGTGTTTACATTTGGTTACTACATCTACACAGGGCAACCCTGAGTTCTTGCTGCAGTGCAAGGCTATAGTGCTGCCAACTGCGCCACTGCGCAGCCCTGCAGATCTGACCAGAAAGAGTTAAACACATCTGACATATAACAGACATATTTCAATTCATCACAGATGTCCATACAGGGGTGTAACACAAGAAAGTTGAAAAATCTTTAACTTTTGTCCCTGTCATATTCCATGTGTTGGTGGTGGAAACATTCACCTTTTGCTGCCATTTGTCGCTCTCAGTGTGTCGAACCCATAAGTCACCCACATCTCAATCCAGTAAATCGCTTTTGGGGTGGGTGGATGTTAAGCTGACAAATCTGCTGTACAATTCCAAAACCTTGATGACTCTATGCCAGAAAGAATCAATGTAGTTTTGAAGGAAAATGGGAATCAAAAACCCAGTACTGATGGGCATTTGTATTTTTTAAAGTATTTTTTCCCTGCAAAGTATAGCTTCTTAAGTGAATCACTTAATTTAGCTAATTCTTTCAGTGAACATCATAAACAGAGAGAGAAAAATACAGAAACAATCCAAAAGACTGCATTTAAATGAACTTCGCAAACGGCCTGATTTACAAAATGGAGCAACAGACACAAATAAAACGAATAATCAGTTCCTGAATACAATCTCGTAGATTAGTCAAGACATTTCTATTGGATGACTGATAGAGCGTCACATCCATCCATCTCTGCAGTAACACCATCTGCCCAAACAGGGTTTGCCGTTGAATTTTCCAGATGAACACAGTACACAACACCTGTCACACATCGATCATAAACTGACAAGCTGATTGGACAGATTGATGAGCTGGCAGAGTGATTTAAAAAACATTAAGGGAAGAGTATTTAAGCAAGGTGGAGCACAGAAACCTCTCCGGGGCACGGCTGACCCCGCAGTACACTTTGTAATTATCATAGGCTGGAGAAACAAACACTTGAGTGCTCCCTCACCATTATTTCAGCTCTTTGTCATGAAAACTCTGTCTCGCTGAAAGTGAGTGACAACAGAGAAGAATGTCTGCGCTCTGACATGGGAACAGTAAAGTGAACGCGAGGCAGGAAGGACAGTGTTAGTGGGTTGATACAGAGCCTGTAATGACTGTTTTGTGAGTGCTGATGGACGGGCCGGTGGGTGTTTGAAGGAGATTATACCTAAGCACTGCGCTGCTTCATCGCTGCAGCTCTTAATGACCGAGACTTAATGAAAGCAGCTGGTTCATGAATTTGGCCAAGTGTTGGTAAGTTTCAATGCGATTTCTTTTAATCTCCTCTGAAAGGGAGAGTGCTGCTGGATACTTCAAATTCAGGCTATGTTCATTTTCAAAGTCAGTCACTTAGAAACACATAATCTGGGATGAATAATCCTATATCCACTCACTGTTGTAGACGTAGCTCTATATTGGATGAACCCAGACTCAACAGTTTTGATTGGCAACCCCACGTCATTGGTCCAGAGTTTGTTGTTGTGTCTGTGTGGTAAATTTCTACTTAGGGTTAAGGTGTAGCATCTCACCTTTGGAGGGCAGAGCTGAGCAGGTGGCACCTGGTGCATCTGTACTCAGTCAGGACTCATCAGTCCTGCACCCAAAGCTTTGAAGCAGTTCGACACAAAGGTACGTCGTACGCCTCAGAAGGTGTCATATATAATCTGCTGGCCAACCGTATGAATCGAGCGCCAACTCCCTGTTTCGAAACTCCTTCGTTCACTTTGGCCAAGCAATCTCAGAAGTCTCAGTATTGTCTGGCTCATCACTATCAAGATCACAAGCAATACAGTTATCTTTGTCATATCAACGTTTAGTTTTTTGGTTCACAAATAATGGCATGGCAGTATGTGAAACACCTTTCGTAGACACCAGGATGCATATTAAATATGAGTAAATACAGTATTTTCCTGCAGTGCATTATGTGAAAACAAAGTGTTTCTTTATGAACTAACTTGTGCTGATTCAAACATACTAAAATTCATGGTAGGTTTGACCTGAATGAACTGACTAAAGGTCAAACTCCTAAAGTATTTTGGAGCGAGTAGCATCGCGTTTGAGTTACTGCTCCTTTTACATACTTTTATAAAAACATATTTTCTTCAGGTAAACTGTACAGGACATCTCACAATAAAGTAAAGTTTGTTTGATTTTATTTTTGTATCCCTCTAATACCTGGTATTTTAAAGAGGGTGTCTACACAGTCGTGAGCCCCATCATAAAAAGAAAAGCGACACAAAAGTAAGTATGCATGTTTTCCAGGGATTTTGCGATATAAAATTCTGGGGAATGCATGAAATTTAATCAAACTTTTATAAAAGACAAATCAGGGCCGCCTGCTCAGCTCTGCCCTCCAAAGGCGAGATACTACACCTTAACCCTAAGTAAAAAATTATCACACAGACACAACAACAAACCCCGGAACAATGATGTGGGGTTGCTTGCCGTTTTAATGATTCAGGTGATCCATTTGGAGTCTGGGTTCACCCAATAAAGAGCTACGTCTAAAACTGTGGGTGGATGTAGGATTATTCATCCCGGATTATGTGTTTCTAGGCGACTAACTTTGAAAATGAACATAGCCTGAATCTGAAGTATCAAGCAACGTTTGGGCAGAGTAAAAGTCGTCACAGCAACAAGAAACTTTGATCAATTACATTTTGTATTCTCTGCGAGCCTCCAGTCGCTTGTGAAGCGTTCGCTCTCAGGTTGTTCATTTTAAGGGCAGCGTGGCCTTGTTCTGCCGAGCAGATATGATGCCAGAGTGTGAGAGCATGCTCGCCAGCATTCGTCACATCTTTGTGGAGCCGATTCCCAATCTAATTAGGTTTGTTAAATTCGCCTCATGAATTTAAATGATCAAAACAATTTTCGCCATTCAACTTTCAATCTAGCGAGAAAAAAAATAAACACTCCACTGAAACAAATAGTGCTGCTGCTGCATTAACGTTATCATGTGACGTCGGCAAAGTACGCAAATGGCTCCATCATTGTTAGGCTCCAACTGTGCATGTAGATTTTCTGTAATTTTCAGTCTTCTGCTGCAAGAAATGACATTGAAAGGCAGAAAATCAGCAATTTGTGGAAACAATCAAATGTTTTATTCATGTACAGTTAATGTAACTCACACAGTATCAAGCACTCGGACTTCAGTGTTCATCCCATATTTCCGTATGGGAGCTTACGATAAATAAAGCACATAACGGTTGTCATTTCAGACCCAGGGACGCATGAATAATTCAGCAGCGCGTCGTTTTGTGTGCGGTTTAAACCTTTTATGTGAAACTAAAAGCAGAAGTAGACGCTCGCAAATGCCAGACAAAAGGATCACATTATAGTTAATTATCTGTATCATGGAAAATTGGAAGAGGTGTGTCAGTGAGCCTGAATCCAAATGATGCAGATTATCTCATATCTGGGTGTTATCGAGACATGGATCCTATTTGTACCATGGGAGACGGATGGGAGGAAACGCTAGAAGAAATGTAATAAAGAGAGAGTCGAAAAGGGAGAAGAAATAGACAGACTGGAACAGGGAGTGTTAGACAAAAAGTACAAAGTAAAGTCCTGGGAAGATCTGCTGTTGTGACAACAAACAGCCAATTAAGATCAGAGTCAAATATATCCATAAGTAGATCTCTGTTGCAAGCTCTAAGCAAAGCGGCTGTGAGAAGTGAAAACATTTCATCTATATGCTAAATCCTGCTCTGTTTGCACAGGAACGTCCTCCAGTAGTGCAAGCTTTAGTGATACCTGAATATTCCCAACCTCTGTGTAAACTAAAGCAGTCTTTTTTCTTCTTCGTCAAGCTGATGTGATTCTGTCTCTTCCCAGCAATGAGAATAATTCTATTTCACTCAGACAAAAGGCACATCTTTCATATCAATGGCACTGGTAAATTAGTCTGAGGCCCAGGCATGGAAAATGGACTGGATAGCCCATATTTATGGGGGAATTGGTTTATGTGGCCGCCAAACACAAACAGACGAAAACCACTGGTATTCTCTCTGGAACATTCCCAGCAAATGAGAGGACGGCCGAACAAGAAGTGTGTACATTAAACACAGGCGAAGCTGAGTGAATAAGGGTCTGGGACTGTAACTTGTGAATGTCTTTTGAAACTCTTGAATGTGCTTTGAAAGGCTGTGTCTCTTAGTGCACACTTGCCTACCACACTTTTTTCTTCCACTAAGTTTTCCATTGAAATGTTTGCATATAGAACTCCATGTCCTTTTATCAGTCCCTTCAGTGAATTGGGCGCCTTGTGGCGCTCAGTGATTGTCAGCAGGTCAGCCCTCTTAACATGGACAAAACAAACAAAAACAAAAATACCTGACTGAACTCTATCAGTCTGTGTGCATTGAGTCCATATAATGTATGACTTGGACTTTTAAAATAAAAGTTTTGAATTGTTGATATTCTAAATTTAAGAGGCACCTGAATTAAAAGCAAAATTTAATATATTTTGTGTTCTGCGTAGTTAATGTTATTCTTTCACTCACATTAACAGACAGTTATGCACAGGAAAAAAAATGTGCCTGTGGGTGTTTTGCGAGCACATCAATGGACTTTAATGCCTAACTACAATTGTTCCCAACACCGAAGAGAAAATCTGCTGATTATATTGCTTCACACTGAATAAATTTCAGGTTTTTAAAGCGCTGTTAAAAAACTCCTTAAAGCATGGCTGTTTAGCAGAAAACTAATAATTACACAAAACTTTATCATGCTAACAAATTGGTTCAGCTGCAGCCCAGTGAATGTCTCCAGAGGAAGTAACCTCTGCTTCCTAATCGTTGCTCAGGTCATCTTTATCTGAAAGGTTTTTAACCTTTCCAGTGAATTCGTGGCGTCTCTGCCTACAAAAAGGTCAGCCTTAAAATTGATCTTTTTGCAAGTCTGTTGGAGTCCACACCACAGCAAAGCTGCTACAGATCGTTTCCTTTCTTTGTGTGTTTTGCTATTCATCTGCTAATATGTTGTTTAAATGTAGCAAAAGGATTTGCATCATAAAGCATTTAAACCTAAGCAGAAAGTATTTTTCGAATTTGCTCTGAATGCTGCCCTTTGACCTCCCGTCCATCTGCTTCTTCCCCTCTCGTCCCATGTGGCTACGTTTTTGAGAAAACTCCAAAAGCACAGATTTTCTTTCAAACTTCTGTTTTAATTTTGCTTTTGTTTCTTTTTGTAGATCACTTTCTCTAACTTAGTGATCCTATCAGAGTAGAGCTGGAAGGGTGCTTTAAAAAAAAAAAAAAAAAAAAAAAAAAAAAAAGAAAAAACAGGCAGGCTGTGAAAAATGAGACGAGAGGCAAATAAAAGCGGTAACACATGGGCGGCGGAGCGCGCTCAGCCGTGAATACTGATGGGATGATCATTTGCCTTTCGGTTGTGCGTGAAAAAGCCAGCCGGGTTGGCCTGAAGTGGGGAAAGAAACAAGAAGAGAAGATGGGAGCCGAGCTTCGGGGACTATGACATCTGGCACGATCCCGCACTCTTTGCTCGGCACATTTTTTTTTGTTGTTTTTTTTTTAGTCCTTGTTTATTTCTGGGGGAATTGCTCAGCCCAGAGGGGAGTCGTCCGCGGGAAATACAGACATCAATCTCCCATAACACGAGGGAAGAATTGAAGTACATCAAAGTAGTGCTCTCAGCACCACAAATGACGGGTTGGACTACGGCCACACAGAGCTGCGAAAAATAATAAAAAAAGATCTGCTCTGCTTTTGCTTTTTTTTGTCACTCTTAAATGTTTCATATCATCTAATCAATTTTAAAGCCACACAAACCCGAATAAATACAAAATCCATCCATTATCTAATACGCTCATCCATGCAGAGTGGCGAGGGGGTTTCCTAGTAATACAAAATGTATTTTTCAAACGATGATTGCGCTTTTGTGAAGAAAGAAATAATAATGTGAAACATAATGGGCTCCTAAACCTAGTAACTGGAGGAAAATTGGCATACTGTTCTTGACAGAATCAAATTTAAATTTAGCTGAGCTACATTAAGCAGTAATCGAGCGTCGTTAAGGCCACGGCGCATCATCCCAACCGGATTGAAGGTCCGGACTTTAAAGAGGCCACATCAGTATTTTCTTTTTTTTATTATTATATTGTTATTATTTTTATTTCAGATAGATTCAGAGATGGTTTTTCTGATGGGTTTGCTATTAGCATTCTGCTTCAGGGTTCCTTCCTGGGAAAGCAGAATTTATGGTTCTGTCAATTAAGTTGCAGACCTGCTCAAAAAGAGCAGGAGCTTCTTAAAGAGACAGAAGCCAATTTCAATTGTGGAGACAAAATACTTTTAAGTTATGTTTGATAAATCTAACTGAAGGTAACAGGGACTGGATTGTGCCATAAAGTGCCTTGAGAATATGTCATACTGCCCATTTAAACGTGATCTTGAAGTCACTTTGGTTGGCTGGTCACTTCTGGGAAGGTTCAAGGCTGTTTATGTTTTCTCCATTTGTATATAATGGCTGCTACTGAAGTTCAATTGATGACGGATGATAGATGAAACAGACCGTTCTTGGATTTCTTCAGATCAGAACATACCGTTTGTCTAGAACTATTAGCTCTACTTCCTGTTATCAAACAGGTTCTGATAAAGTGATTTATGATTTTGCAAGTCTGTGTGGAATATAGAAAACTCAAATAAAGTCTAATTTTTGTTTTTTAAATAATTAAAGTTATAAGTTTATCATAAAATGCATTCTCAGTGCTCACTCGTGTTTTCAGTGCTTTAGAAACACTAACTTGAGAAGCTGGTCAGCATCAGATGTTTCTATTCTGGCTCTCAGTCATTCTTACTCATTCTTGACATCCTGGCAGCTATGAAAATCTATTTCTTGCAACTTTTGCGCCTTGATAAAACTGTCACCGCACATCATCAGCTAAGTCGTTGCCGCTGCTGTCAGAATGAGTCTGAGCAGGTGGCGAGCTGCCGCTCTGCGGACCTCAACATTTTGTCAGCCGAGTGTTTGGTTGCAGCTTGTGGGGTTTTGGTGTGTTTGTGCTTGTTGCATCCCGCCCTCCAGCATGGAGTGGGTCCAGAGTTCCACAGTAGTCAGTTCTCACAAGATTTTCTAACCTTCCTGAGGGGATTAAACGATAAACAGTCAAACTCATCCTGGAACTGCGCACCCCTTCTACTCCCTCCTCCGCTCATATGTACGGTCCTTATTTTTCCGCTTACGTATTTCACCCTCTGTTCTTCCTGCTTCCCACTCTTTATTTCCATAAAACCACTTCCCTTGGCTTTTAAATGTCTTAGCTCACCCTCCTCTTGTCCCGTTGTCACCGTTCGTCTTTTCCTCCTCCTCTTCACTGGTTTTTACGTTCTTCCTTATTCTCCCATCATTTTCTTTCTACTCTTGTTCTTGTACTGATTTGATAGGAACGTTCCAGTCCTGATCGAGGCCTTTTAAGTGGCTGAACTTTGAGCTTGATTCCTGTTGCTGTCTGGTCTGACAGCTACATCCGTGG
Source organism: Poecilia formosa (assembly GCF_000485575.1). Taxonomy (NCBI): domain Eukaryota; kingdom Metazoa; phylum Chordata; class Actinopteri; order Cyprinodontiformes; family Poeciliidae; genus Poecilia; species Poecilia formosa. Next base: position 600,818 of record NW_006800150.1, read on the forward strand.
AGCTAACCAGGAAAACCAAGCGTGAACATGCGTGCGTTAGCCGCTGCTATGCAGCTTTACCATCAGCAAGAGTTACTTTAAGGCCTTTGTTTTTTTCTTCTTGGGTGATTCTGAATTAAATTCACTGTCACAACGTAAACTACATCTCATTCATGTGTCATTTTTAAAACTTTCCCTAAATTCTGACGATTAAAATACATTTCCTCAGTATTTTTGCAGAATTACCTTTAGCTTACTGCTGTACGTTTCTAATATCTATTAGTTTGATGGGAGTTGGGCCCATTCCTTCTTGCCCAACTGGTTCAGTTGGGTTTGTAGGCCCATTTTAAGGTCTTTCCATGAATCTTTTATGGGACTGAGATTAAGATTTTGTGGTGGAAACTCCAAAACATTGACATTGTTGTCCTAAGACCACGTTGTACCAGTTTTTTTGGTGTGCTTAGGGTTGTGTTATTTCTTTTCTGTAGATAACAACACTATCTGATCAGCTTCATCCAGTATCTCAACAAGGTCTTTGGTTTTGTCTTGGGGGCCAGGAAACACATTTTTACCAAAACATGTTGATCTCTGAGACACAAACCCCCTATTTAGACAACTGAATGCGATCAATGTGAAGCTGTATGCAAGCGTTAACCAGCCGCTGCTTTAAAATATAACTGACTCTGTTTAACTCTTTTTTTTGTTATGTTTTGATTTGTTTTCAAGAAGTATCCAGTCATGACATCGTCATCATCATCTGGTGTTGTGCAACAGTCGGTTTGGTTCGGCTATGAATTATAATCAGTGCCAAAGGTAATTGCAATCTAACGTATTAATTTTGTTAGTAATTATCCAAGTCAGGACACCATCTGATTATCATGAAATAATAGCCAATAGTTCTCAGTCTCATTTATTGTTTCATTGGTGTTTTTGGAAATATTCAATTCAAGAGGGAATCTGAAAATAAAAATAATCTGTTTGGAAGAAAACAGGTTCTGCTCATATAAATACGGGACAGAAGCATAGCTGATATTTTACATAGATCTGTTGATTGATTAGGTTTACTTGGTTTATATAAAATACCAATTTCAAGTTTAAAAAAACGTACATATTTTTAAACTCTTTTGTGATTTTTTAGAATAATTTTTGTAATTCTGTGCAACCTCAAAAAAACCCAAACTTAGCCCGATTTAATGTCAGTGGAAAAAAAAATAAAAAAAATAAAAAATTCTCATGATTTCAATTTTCTACATTTTTTTTGTTTCATCAGTTCATTAATTTACTGCAGTTTTCATCTGGGACTGAAAATGAGTATCAGCAAGTGAGTTGTAACTGGACATCCCTAGTTTGTTGATTTTTTTCGCCCCTTCTTCTTGTTCTTCTTCGTCTCTCCTGTTGTCTTCCCTTTCCTGTCCTCCTCTTCCTCTTCTTCAATCTGGTGACCTCCACTCCCCAGCGGCCATTTGACTAAGTGGGAACTTGTATCAGAAATATGAAAACAACAAGCCAGACACAAGACAAGCGGGGGATGAAACTGCTGCCCAGAGATAAGAGACCAGCTAGAGTTGCTCCTCACCACACACACACACGCACGCACGCACACCCCCACACACACACGGGCCCGCGCACACACACACACACACACACACACAGTCTGATGCATGTGTGGCAGCAAGCAGGTAATTGCAGCTCTGTTTTGGCGGACAGGAATTACACCAGAGGGGGATTCAATTTCAGGGACCTCCCTAAGGCTCTGCATGCGTCCTTCCATTACACTGTTATTTTGCAGGGGGGATGATGAACTTATCATCGTGATGTGACACTTGGGAGATGCAATACAAACTGGAACATTCACAAGCGGTATATATGATTACAGAAATTTTCACTCCACTAAATGTTTGCAGGAGGAAACTCGGGCAGCGAAGGGTGGAAGGGATGAGAGCTGTTTGGGGTTTTTCTTCTTCTTCTTCTTGCTACATGTGGGAGCATAGAAAAGAATAGAAATACCTGTAAATGGATAAAAATCGAGAACCTTGCCAGCTGATCGGAGTGCAGCCTCTCCAGATGCAACATGTTGTGAAAGGCCTCAAGAGTGCGATTGCTCTTTGACGAGCGCATGTGACTTATGTTTACGCTGATTCAGAGGAGCATAGGTCTGTGAGTTTGGCTGCATCACGGCGGTTTTCTTGAATAATGTAAAAATAATTATTCGGTTTTAGCTACGGTATCAGGTTGAAGCAACCCAGACCCAAACTATGAGAGCTTAAAAACGTTTCGACATCCCGTCTCTTGTTGCTCAATCAACTTGAACTTTAATATCTGAATTAAAACAAAAACGATTTTCCAGTTGACGCTACTTGAATTAAACGGTGTCGCTCTCAGAACATAAAAATAATTATAAATAGTAAAATTCAGAGAAAACTAGAATATTTGAAGAATGATGAATCCAGTCAAAAGGGAGCTTCAACAAAGCTCATATTTCTGCATCCTGCTCTCACTCTGGGCTTTTTAATAGGGGCTTCATGTGCCAGCCTTCATTTTGGCTTCAATCGCCGGAGTGCAGAACAGTTACGACTTTTATTAATACTGCAGATCAATTTGTCCAAGCTGTGTTTGATTACATCATCTGGCTGTTCATGTATTTTGTTCAAAGCTAGCTGCGTTTTTGTTGACCAAATAGTTGTGCAAATTGGATTTAGAAAAATAAAATCGCTTCGTGAAAACTTGCCAATTTTGGAAAAACATGTTTTTTATATGAACAAACTTTTATGTACATTTGTCCTGAAGACAGTTTATGATTTAGATTACTGACAAAGGATACATCTGAGTATATTTATCATCCAAAGGTGTATTTTTTAAGCACATTCTTTGGATGAAACATTACACAACTTTAACTTTTCACATGTTGAAATGTTAAACCACAAATTTCAATGTGTGTATTTTGGTAGACCGACACAAAGTCATTCCTACACACCATTTTCTCCTTTGTCTGGCAATACTGATGGGACCAAACAATAGGAAATGCAAATTTGTGTAAATTTTTTCCAAGATAAATAAGAAAAATAAATAATAAATAATAAACATTTGTTGAGAAACATTACAGTACAAAATAAACTAAATTTCCAGAGGGAATCTGATACAGCAGTTTCAATCTCATCACGCCTGTATTGATCTGATACTGATACTTTCGATACCATCAATACTTTGGCTCAATCTGCCCTCCTCTAGCAGTCGTTAGATATGTCCCACCGATCACAGCAAGGTTCCGCTGAGGGGAATAAAGGCTTGCAAACAGCAGTCCATCAAACAAAAGAATAAGGACTAAAGCAACCTCTTTGTTTAGCCGAGGCAGACGTGACCAGAAATACCTGGGAAACAAATAAACCTGGGAGGATCAGGCGGTTTTATGGAGCGTGGCGTCTCCAGATACGGCCTGCGGTGACGTTTGATTGGAAAAAGATGACAGTGTTTGCATGGAAGAACGCCGGTCCATCATGAAACAATGGGTGAGTATGTGACAAACGGAGATCCGACATTATTATCGGCAATATTTATTGAATGAATGTCGCTCTGCTCGCAGGTGTATGTTTGTGTGTGTGTGTGTGTGTGTGTGCGTGTGTGTGCGTGCATTTATGTCTGCATTGACGTCCCGCAGTCTTTGCCCGTCGAAGTGACTGCATGTTGATTGTTTTCGTGTCGTGTGGGTTTAGAATATCTGCTGTGTGACTGTACAGGTAAAATGGCATAAAAAACACAATTTAGTGCCAAAAATACAAAAACACGTATGAATTTACTCAACATTTGCAGTCGCTATGCTCCTCCTGGCTCATTTCCAGTACTTCTCGTCTTCTTTTAAATCCCGCAGTCTGCTTTTTTGCCCGACACAAACAACGTCAACCCTGCTATGACTGTGTTATTTAATTTGTTTTCTTGTCAAGAAAATCACCAAATTAATCAACTGAGTGTTAATATAATATGCACAGATCTATTTACAAGCGGGGCCGTCTCAGCCAGCCTTTGACTTGTACGGTAAACGCTGAATAGCTTGTTTTGCTCGATTAATACGTGTTTTTTTTCTATCGGGGCGCTTGCAGACTGTGTTGACCTGCGGGTCATGTTTTGTTTTTTAAAATTCAAGTAAATCTGTCATGATTTGGAGGAGTGTAAAACAAAAAAAACCCCAGACTGATCAGATCAGCTTAAAGACGGCCTTGTTTAAGACTGAAACATTAAATGAGTTAGATTCCCATACAGGTGAGTTTAGCTGGCAATGACGATACCTGAGGAGATAAAGCATGTGCTCTTGAATCCTATCTGCTTTACTTAAAGGCAAAAACATGCTTTGTAGAGATATTTTTGTTCCTGGAAGTTTTAAGTTTCTTGTCAAAAATGGATGTTTGACAAGTGCCGACACTAGAGAAAGAGAATAATGCGATAAAACTGTATTTATTCATGTAAAGCTTCCAGTTTGTTTGCAGAATGTGATTTACTTTCACATCTCTGTGTTTCCATGATGCTTCAGAATCTAAAGTTTAGATGAAAAATTTTGTTTCCATCTGCCAGTAAAATTTACATGTGCATATATGTTCTTATGTTTACCAAAGCAACGTCAGCTTAAAACGAAGCTGAAAAGAAATACTGGCATTGAAATAAGCTGAAAATATTAACATTGACTTTGGAAATATTGGACTGAAGATTTTTATTATTCTGAACCAATCAAGGATCAGGTTTACAAAAACCTGACCCTTGATTGGTTTATTTGTAATAATTCAATAGGATCAATGGAAAACTCTACTGGCAGTATCTCTCTCAGGTCTGGAGTCTTTCAGGTTGGGAGGTCTCCTTACCATCACCCTAATCTGTCAGTCTCCACAAATTCATTTATTACTTCTATTCAGAAGAAACATATTGACCAATAAAAATATTACTTTAACCCTGAAACTGCAGGCTGAACTTTAGGCTCCTTGGTCGCCTTAGGAGTTTTATTGTTTTATGTTTTTGGGAAAGAACTGAACATATTTCCTCTGATCACTTCTCAGATGGTTCTTTCTAACAACCATCTGGCACATCAGGTAGATTATATTTTATGAGTCTTTAAACTGTGGCAGCTTGGACATTTAAAATTAGCCAGGACAGTTTGAGCCGAACGTCGCCTCACGGTGACGTTTGGCTCAAACCTTGGAGGGAAGCATCTAAACGTACAGATCTGAGTTTATTTTCTCAGCACAGCACGAGAACAAATTTTCAAAACCAAATGTAATTTGTTTTCATCTGTTATTTTTAATCGTTTTTGTGTCGGCTGCCTGTCAGGGTGGGAAACAAAGAGAGAGAGAGAGACGTGGCAGGGTTTTGATTACAGCTGGTTCTGCAGAAAAACATGTTTTGCCAGTGTGATGCAGTTTATTGGAAGTGTTTATTTTATTAATGGCAGTAATTTGCTGGTCATGGTTACAGTGTTTCAGGCTACGAGCGTGCAGCCGCTTAATACGACCCACAGCCCGGGTTCAGCGCCGCATTTAGACGTTATTACCAAACACTGTGTGCTCTGTGCTGCGAATCATCATCACATCAGCCTCTACTGCTCTGCTCTCTCGTTTGGTTGCTTTTGTTTTTTTTCCCCCACAGATGAGTAAATATCTAATTTGCACAAATGTTTTCGTCACGCAATACTTTGACTTCCGCTTCTTTTGCTGCATGATGCATTGTTCTTCATTCATCCTGCCGAATGAGATTTTTCATTGTTAAGAGTTTTTTGCTTGCTGCTCCCTTCATCCGAGCCTCTCAAAGTGTACGAAGGTGATATTAATAACACAGCTTATGTAAAATAAAAAAAGAAAATAAAAGAAACAAACCGTATGAATCACTCGAAGGAGCGAAGGAGAACATTTCCTCCCACAGCTTTATGCAGATGGTTATTTGTTTTATCACTTTGAGGCATTTTTATTTTTATTATAGTTTTCACAAAGAAAATTAAACCGAGAGCAGAAAACAAACAAACAAGCACTCTGATGTCTGAAACAATTAATTGGATTACTTGTGATGGATCAACTATTGAAATAATCCTTGACTAATTTAGTAATCGATTAATCATTAACTGGAGTGCAAATACACACACAAAAAAAGGTAAACTGCTGAAACATATTCAGAGCAGTAAGTAAGCTCAAATTGTACAAGAATATATACATTTTGTATTCAGGGTTTTAAAAAGTCGCCTTCGTCTGTAAACATGTTCGACCAGAAACTCTTCAAGAAGCGTAGCTTAGCTTCACCCATTTCAAATTATAAAAAAAAGAGAATGAATTATCTGTTTCTTTGCATCTTCAAATGTATTTATATCCTCCTGACTACCAGTAGTTCATTTTTGTCCTCTGAGGACATTTCTAAACTTGAATATTTCCCACCCCCTGCATTCTACTGAATTAATTCCTTTTTGTATCTGGAGAGGACATTTAGTGCTTTTCAATGATACCACATGTGAAGGGGTGGGACTTTTGTACGTATCTTTTTCTAATCCATAAAAATTGCGTTCATCAGTAATAACACATTTTATGGGAAGAGACAAAGTAAGTGCATAAAACCTTTTGTTACCTTACAAAGACTGTGGGATTAAAAAAGAATGGTGATTGGACAATATTTTTTTCCCTGGTAGTCAGGAGGCTAAAATTGCATAAAAAAAATCTTAAACAACAAATCTGCAGAATGTACAAATTTCGTTTATCCAATTAATCGACTGTCAGAACAAACAAGTGATTAATCAATAACTGAAGTAATCGATAGTTGCAGCTCTACTCTGGTATTGGCCCAAAACCAGACAGCTGGCCGCGTCTCCTGTTCTTCAGTATTTGTTGTCGATGTGTTTTCAGTGCCGTTTTAATGTGCTGGTTGCACCACGCCGCTTTTCAGCCTTTGTTTAAACAGTCGTGTTGACAGAGAACGCCTGGTTATGTAAAGCAGCATCCCAGTGGATGCTGGTAGAGCTTTAACTGGTCCGCTGCAAAGGCTGGTTTCACCACTCATTTATTATTACATCACTTAGTTAAAAGGAAAATGCTTTCAACCTTTAAACAGAAATTTCCTGCCGGGCCTCATCAGTGTTTTGCATACATGCTTAAAAAACAACAAAAAAAAGACATTACATGGAAAAGACCTAAACAGACGGTAAGTCAGACTATATTACAAATGATGGCGAGTTCCCCGACTGTTTTGAACGGGCACAAAACGTGTGGAGTGGAGGGTCGTCATCATGGTGGCGACATATCTGGGTGCTGTACAGGCCTGTCGCAATAAATCAATGAATCAATTGATCACATGGTGAATTAAAACAAGCTCAATAATTTTCATTTGCTTGATTTATTGTTTTTCTCTTTTCTCTGCTTTTACCAAAAAGTGAATGATTAAAGTCTTCAGTCTGGTGTTTTAGTCCCAACTATCCATTTTTTGAAAGATAAATTTCTTTACATGATTTATTTTATTTGTTGTTTCTGTTTCCTTTATTTATTTTTGAGATTTAAAATGTTTTCCAGTTCCAGTGTTTAAATGTTCATTAGCATTTAATGTTTATTGATCTCTGAGAATGTTTTCTCGGATTATTATCCCACCACTACTAACATATTACCTGAAAATGGTCTCAAAACAATGTTATCGTTTATTGCAATAAGTTCTGGAACAATTATCCAGTGTAATTTGTTATCGTTACAGGCCTAGTGCTGCGCGGAGGAGGCTGGCTCCCAGTTTTGGAGAGGCACGCACACCTCCAAATTGTGCATAGGTTAGTCGATGAAACAAAGTTGCTTGTTTTCACCTTTCGTACCATTCGCAAAATGTTTTGTCATATTTTCGAAGAGAAACCCTGGCATCGTGTTGAGCGATATGTGCACAACCTGTAGATTCTCAGTGATGATGGAGATGATAATCTACTTTATCTCTTATCATATTGGGGTTCTGACTGACTTGGATCCCACACCGCTCTGAGAGTCAGCTGCCCAGGTTTCCACATGTTTCTGCTGAAGTAGCCCCTCACTGCCTTTGCTTCACATCAACATGTTTCAGTCTTTGGCACCTGTGATCTTGATCAAGAACTCATTGTTCACTTTCAAATAACAGAGCAAACATTTTTTTTCCCCCCTGAGGTCATAAGATGCAATTACTTTGAAAGGTGGGGGGGGAAAAAACAAACTCCATCAGTCTGACAGCAAACTTTGCCGACATGTCATAACAGTAATAATGAGGCTAAAAATAACTTTCTCTGTCATCGTTATGACTCGTCTTCTGTGTCAGCTGCTCTGAAAACGGAGCGAACGCTGGGCATCAGTGGAAATTACCTGAGAACAGTTGTACTGTTTGCTGATGGTTGTGACATAGTTTAGTTTAGATGCTCCAGATTTGATTTTATGGCTCGGCTGTCGGTGAACATCCATTAGACTTTGGTCAGACGTGTCTTATCTGGCAGAGCTGGCCCTCAGGTGCAGGTGGGTAAATAAGGAAAGGGGACTGCGAGGAAAGTACAGAGAAAAAAACAAACCTTTTACTGACTTCTAAAACCTCAACAAAGGGTGTTGTAAAGCATTTATTTTATGTATCTGTATGACTGAAAGAAATAGCTGATCAGAGGGTGATTAAAAATTAAAGAAGCAAACAGTACTCCTTGCAGGATGACACTCTGATCCATGTTAATACATTTTTTTGATCGTCGCAATGTAAATAAGCCAAATTATCCTGGGTTAGTTAATATTTTCTAATGTTTAGATTTTTAATAAATTTACAAAAATGTCTAAAATCATGTTTTTACTATGTCTTAATGGATTGTTTGGTATAGGTTTTTCACAATCTTCATAAGAGACTCTTGTCAAGTTACTTTTAGAAGATACATTACAAATCTGCTAAGAGCTGTAAATACTTATATTTGTAGGAATGAAGATGGTTTTAGACATTTTTGTCCACATTCCCAAAAATTGCACACATGTATTCAGAAACAAGGAGGTTTAAAAACTGAATAAAGCATTCAGGCAGACAGCCAAAAAGGCGCAAGAATAAGTAAAAAGACAAAAACGTCTCGTTTCATTGGACCGTCCCTCCACTTTGGTACAAAGAGCAACGACTGGGTTTCAGATCCAGAATATGAGCTGCAGAAACGCACACTGCGGCCTGAAGCATTAACAAGTCAGCAGGTTGTGACTGATCCTCTTCAGAGGGAGCCTCCCTCTACTGCTCACCTTGTCGACATAATTAACTCTATATCCTCTCAGCGCCGACGTGATTTCCCCCACGCTTTCCGGCAAAAAGAAAAGAGAGGAAAGTTACACTGAAAAGAGAAATAAAATGCTTAAACTCCCTCTTTATGTCATTCCTGGGCACGTTATTGGGAACGCATCACGAACTCGTGGCTTCATTTCCACACTAATGTCATCCCTCAGACCAAATTTATTCTGTCAAGATGAGCAGATGAGAGGCTTTTTCACCACTCGTACATCAGAGCTGGGGAATGAGAGCGGTGAAGTGAGCAGGAACATTCCTGCTGCTACGCGCTTTTCCCTCAGAGCTGGGTGTCAAGTTCCCCTGAAGTCACTAAAGAGACATTCAAAGACGGCTAACCTAATAACAGCAGAGCTGTGAGAACTGCCATTTGTCAACTGCGGAGTATTTCATTACCACTGGACGCTTGTCTGCTGTTGGCATAACTCATACGCTTGCGCCCCAAACCTGCCAGCCGACACTAATGAGAGAAATGTAGACGGATGCGCCGAGAGCCGGAGCGGGAAAAAGTCCTTTATTGGGACGTCAACCGTTTTCTGCAGACGACTGAAAGGAATGACATCTGGTGAATTTTATTGTATTCGACACTTTTGCCCTCGCATTCTCACTCAATCAGCTGATTAAAAGTTTTATTTTCCCCATCTTTATCTTTGGCTTTACTGGGAAAATCGACGCATCGGCTGTTACTGGTGTCTATGTTGTAATTTTTCAGAGTTACGATGCTCTGTGCGACTCTGCCTCCTGCTCCACAGACACCAGTGGACTGTGCGATTCCTGAGAGGTCGCCTCCTCCTTTCGCCCATCGATTTTCTCCAACAGCTTGTGGTCTAATTGCCCTTATCAAAAGCACGACCTGCTAAATGATGACTGCCTTTAATCGCCCGCTCCCTTGCCAGCAGCTACTGACATTTACTACAATTAATTAATGCGCAGACAACAGGGAGTTGGGTTTCTGTTTTGCCTGGCTGAAAGGACCGTTTTAGTTACATAACAAACCCCCCAAGTCTCAAAGATGGGTTAGAAAATGATTCCTCCTCCACAGGCTGAATTATGATGCTTATTTCTTAGTTAAATGCTGGGTTTAAAAAAACGAAAATCAAACAACAGACGTCCCCAAATGGGTGCCAGGTTAGCTCTTCATGCTTTAATCATCCTCATTTCTTACCCTATTGATTGATTCCTTCTGGAAAAGCCAGTGACATGTTTTTGTTGACATCTTCTGCTCAGAACAATAAGATTCCAATCAGGTCTGAAAGGATTTCACCTTGTATGAGAGAACCAAACCCGCAGTCACAGATTACACTTGCGTTTCTGTGACAACGTCAAAGATAGTCATGATATTAAAAATTAGTTTCTAACTTTGACCCCAAGCCCAGTGCCTGATAGTAACCTCTGGTCCTTAAACTGGAATGCTAATCCCAGATTAGCTGCTAAATTCCCAGACTGTTTTATAAAATATCTGCAGAGGGAGAAATCACACACGATAGTGCCTGGAAGATGTACACTTCCTTGTTGTATATCTACAACAAGGAATATGTACTTGGCGGAGTCCAAGTATCTTTTGTTTCTGAGAATTACACTTAAAAAACAAATACAATCTAGCTGCAAATCACAAACGGTTGGATTTAGGAAGAACCTACCCAGCATCACAATGGGAGGGGGCAGAATCGACTTTTTTTAGCTTTATGTCATGTTATATTCCCTCCTCATAAACACAGCTGGAGTGTTGCCTTGATGAATTCATGCATGTTTGAGAAATTCTTGAATCTCCTGATCCCAAAATGCTTAGTCATACAAAGCTGAGGTCCCTCCCCTCATATGACCAAATATGACCAAAATCTACTGAAGACAATAAACAAGGAAAGCTTTCATAGAGATCTTAAAATCAACACTTCTGACAATCTTACAGTTATTCTCTAGCGCTCTGAAAAACAACGCCAACATTGTTGAACCGAAACTACAAAATGAATGAGTGATGTTTGTAAAAACCTACACTTTTAAGTCAGTGGGAAGTGTCAGATTTTTTTTTCCGGTTTAAGTAGTGATCGATGCATCACCACAAGTATTCTTCAAAATGACAAGTTCAGCTTCCTGGCGGTATTTTTCCTGCCGCTATTTGTTCCACCAAACTCCTTTTATGGGTTTGCCACTGTTTACAAGTCTCACGGCTGGCGCTCATTACATGCTCTGCGTCCACCGCGCTCTCCGTCTGCTGAGAGTTTTACGGCCCTCTTTACGTGAGATCCAAACATACGTTCCCGGCGGGACCGGAACGTTCACCTCCCCGGGCCGACTGTATCAAATGCCAATTTACAATTCACATCTGCCTCTCCTCGGCTTGTGCAACTGGCACAAATGTCGTGACCGAGCTTCCTTTCTGGGACTTGCAACTCCAAATTGAACACAGATGTTATAGTCAGACTGCCAAATGCAACACAGATGCCGTCAGAGTTTGATTGCCTGCTAAAAGAAGCAATCACATGCCACAATGCGTCTTATATCCCTCCAAGCGACCGTCGCCCCGCTCTGCCAGACAAGGGAGAGAGCAGGGCCGTTCAACAGGAGGAGGCAAACGCTTCAGTCGGAAATGATTGAAAATTTGTGATTGTGTTTAATAGTTAAAAAAAAAAAATCAGACCAGGAATTTGATGTATCAAGTGCAGTGCCTTTCAGAGGAATTAAATTGGGGCTTTGATGCAAAATTGACTTTTTTTGAGCCTTACATCCTTTGCTCCCTCATCAAAAACATACCTGGAGTGTTGTTTTGATTCTTTTGTGCATGTTCCCCCATGGCAACCATTCTGGGGTGCGTAAAAGCGCTGCCTTGGAGCTGCTGTCTCCTACAGAGCGCCCCTCCCTCACCACTTCCCCACTGAGCTCCTTCAGACTAGTGGCAGCAGCAATTAGCCAACACGTGGTGGAGCTGGAGCTCTTCAGAGAAACTACTTCTCAACGCTCCTAAGAACGGATGTAAATGGCATCATGGAGGAATAATGTTGTGATGGCACGCTGAAGGGGGCGTGTCAGAAAGAGTAGGAGCTTCTTAAAGAGACAGAGGCCCAATTTCAAGGCACTAAATTATGAAGTGAAATTTCTTTGTCATGTTTAATATGTATAGCATTTTTGTAAAAACTAAAGGTAACATAGTTACTAGATTATGCTATAAAATCATTCTATGTGGCTGGAAAACATGTCCCTTCTACATTTCAGTGACTGCTGAACATCTGCTAAAAACAAGTCTTATTTTTATTAGTCTTATGCCAAACAAATCTTCTGAGAAACAAAATTAAAATATAGAATTTTGGGTTTTCACAATCGTCAAAATCAGCAGAAAAAGACATGAAACACTTCACTGTGTGTGTAATGAATCTATATAATCTGCAAGTCTCAGTCTCTTGGTTATAATTTACATTTTCAGTGGTACTCTGTAATTTGCTGTGATGCACCTGTACGCCTCAAAACGAGGAAAATGTTGCCAGCGCGTCAAGTGAGGCCGTTGCCCGTAATTGTCCGTTTGATGTTTTGCAGCCAAATTGCGGTCTTTGATGTTGCAGCGGTCCACTTTAAAACATACTTGGTCTGAAAGCTCTCAGTACGCAGTAGGAGGGAAGAAACAAGCAAAATTATGATTAACCTTGAATCATTCAATTTCTCTCCATTGATGTTTTCTACTTGTTTTTGAAATTTCATCAGAAAACGGAAGGAAAAAAAAAGTGTGATTATGTCCAGAGGCAGAGAAGCCCAGGTAAATGAAGAAACCCTTCATGTGTGCTGGGTAAATACAAGCAATGCCAGTCTAAACATCTTGTGAAACCTTTAAGTTGACTGGATTTTTGGGGTTGAATCTTTGTCTAACCTCACAGCATCCAAGCGACGATTACACCTGTGAAAACAGGAGGTCCAGAACTCCATGGTTTGCTTTAAATTTGTGAAAGAAAACAGCATCTTTATGAGTGAATTTATAGACACTGTTAATAAAACACGTTTCTCATCAAGATGAAGCTGTGGGAAGGCAACAGTTTTCGTTGTCTGTCATTTTGACTGGCACGGTCCAAAAAAAATCCCGTCATGAACTGATTTTTTACCCGTCCATTTATAGAATGGTAGTGATGACATATTCAGTTGAATTTAAAATTCATTTGGTTTAGTTAATATTCAGCCAGCTGAATCCACATCGTGCCGTCAAGCAGATGAATACATGTGGGTATTTAGTGCCGACTTAAAGGAACTCAGTGTTTCAGCTGTTTTGCAGTTTTCTGGAAGTTTGTTCCAGATTTGTGGTGCTTAGAAGCTGAATGCTGCTTCTCCTAGTTTGGTTCTGTGGATGCAGAGCAGAACCAGAACCAGAAGACCTGATGGGTCTGGAAGGTTGATACAACAACAGATCTTCAATGCATTGCGGTGCAAAGCCGTACAGTGATTTATAAACTAATAACAGTATTTAAAGTTTATTCTCTGAGCTACTGGAAGCCAGTGGAAGGACTTTAGATCTGCGGTGATGTGCTCCATCTTCCTGGTTTTAGTCAGAATGTGAGCAGCAGCATTCTGGATCAGCTGCAGCTGGAGGATTGACTTTTTAGGCAGACCTGTGAAGACGCTGTTGCCGTAATCGATGCGACTAAAGATGACTTTCTCTGCACTTTGCTGGGACTTAGACCTTTAATCCTAGAAATGTTCTTCAGGTGATAGAAGTCTGACTTTGTAACTGTCTTTTTGTGATGCTGAAGGTTCAGGTCAGAGTTCATCACTACACTCAAATAGCAGGAATAGCAGGAATGATCAGCGGTGTCTATTTATAATAATAAATGAAACTATGTGTGACTATAGATCATTCCTCTTTAGGCCTGTCTGCAGTGATCAAAACCACAGACTGCGGCTCTAATAACATAAATAATGAAATTAAACGATTATAAATAACTGTACCCTGAACGCACAGTTTCACAACTTCTTCCTGGTCTGCATGGGCTTACATGAACCGGCGCATAATGAAATTTCTCAAGGTTTTTTTATGTTGTTCTAGAAGATGAATCTGCGCTCTACTGCCACACTTGGGACTGGAATTACAAGCACCACTTCAACCAAAGTTTTGAAATCAGGGAACATTTCTCTAGCTGCAGTGATCCAGAAGTTGGCACTACTCTCTGAACGAGGGGTTTCCTGATCCTTCAAGCACTCGCCTCAACTGGATGAAATCCCACAGGGCAATCTGCTTATCTTGTTCCAGCAAGGAGTTTGCCGCTGCCAAAACACACAAGCTGGTTGCATGTTGCTTTGACTCTTGGCACTTCACAAAGTCAAGCAGCTGGTCTGTTGGTTGAACTCAAACATCTGCAGAGAGACCCACAGTAATCAGTTCACAGGCACTTTGCTTCTAGAACCTGTCTGATCCGAAACCACACACAAAGCAGCTGAACTTAAAAAGTTTATTCATCTGTATAATATAAGTCAGGAAACTTGAGCAAAAGTTTCTTTCTTATTAATTAACCCTCAAAATTACCTCCTGTTCTTTAAAATAAACAGTTTAATATGTATGCAATGTGAGGACATATTTAGCATTACAGCTTTTATGCTTGTTGCAGATAATACAGACTGGCGGCGGCGCTCACAGCGATCCGCATGCAGGTCAGTAGCCTGCTAATGTAGAAAAACCTTTTTTTCCCTCCCATGATGCCTAATATTGATCTCATGGGAGAAGGGATAGCGCATTAGAGTGGAGGGATCAGAGAGGCTCGGAAAACAACGTGAGGTGTGTGTCTGGGGGGGAGATGCTCATAACAGGTGAAGCAAAGGGAGTATGGATGCTTCTCACGTACAGATGGGTGACTGTTCTCGCTCCCTTCGCTCTGCAGGACTCCAAATGGGCTGATTGGTGCATTAGGAGCTTGTTGTGGTCAGAAAGGATCGTTGGCTCATGAGGTGAAGATCAAAGGAGAAGTACATCAACCACCCGGGGTCAGTGTGATCTGGGGCTTGGCCCTGTGTGCGGGATGGATACGTGGCAGGAATCTGAATTCTGCGACGGAGAAAACACGTTAGCAACTTTGGAAACAAAGTGCCTCTTTGTGGAGGAGGAGAAGGAGGAGCCGCCGTTTCCTCATTGGCTTAATTTGTTGTTAAAACCAGTTACATCCTCTGTAGTTTTAATCGTACAGACCCATTCGATAAATCACATACAAAAGTTTATTTCAGTACTTTAATTCACTAAATAAAACCCATTATATAGATCAACTACACAGACTGGTGTTTTTAAGACTTCACTTTTGTTGCTTATGATGATTTTCCACTTATAGATTAAGATTAAAATATTACAGACTTATAAAAAACTATTTTTAATACAGAAATCTGTGCTGATTGAAAAGTATGTTTTATTCTTGCTTAAAGTTTAGTTTCAAAATGCACTTTTAATCTGACCAAAAAAAAAGAAAAAAGCCTCATCAGCACAATTTCTAATTTATTGAACATGACTGTATGTTGAATTCAGACTAAAGTTTAGGACTAGGGTTTTGTTCCCAGATTTATTGTGTGAAGTCTTTCAATCTGTTTTCATTATTTGAATGAATGACCTCCAAAAGAAAAACAAAACTAAACTTATTAATGATTTACTTTCCAAAGTGTAAATTACCTTTGTAAGGATGCAGGCAGCTCGAGAAGAGATGAAACACAATATTTTGTTCACAAGGAAAAGATTTTAGCAAAAATTCCACCTCATCATTTTCCATGAATACAATAAAGAAAAAAAATATGTGAAACTACAATTTAAAGAATTTGTAGTCCAGGTGTTATTAGTCCTCTTTGAATTTTCACAACAATAAAAGTTAAAAGCTAAAAAATAGTCACTGGTATACAGCAATATTTAATATTTTTACCTAGAGGTGATCAAATGCAGTACAGCTTTAAAGAAACCTGTGAAGTTGCTTTTTAGTTTCCCAAAAAGTTACGCATCAGATGCTAACTTTAGCATCCAGCCTTTGTAAATGCAGGTTTAGAAGGAAATCTGCTGCGTCAGCAGGATGTTCAGTAGTTTAGGATTAGCGGATCTTTTCTCTACTGGGAGAGCTGAGGACTGCTTTGATATGCCGTCTCAAAAATGTGACACTGTAAATGTTTGCAGATCAACATTAACTACAGGATACATTTTTTCACACATTTGCTGAGCGTCTGCTTTGTTTTGTTTCATGCAGAATTGTGCACTTTGCTTTCAGTTTCTGTTGTTCTTTTGTAATTGTTTCCTGTCCATCTGCAGCTCAGCTCTGCCTGAATTGCAACGTGTAAAAAGAAACATTATTAGTCCAAACAAATGCTCCATATGTGAGAACTAATGTGACATTCCTCCCAAAACAAAGCGGAAATAATTGCATTGATATAATTAGAGGCTCAAATATTACAGCCTTTTTGTGAAGCTTTCTCTGTTGCTTTGGCCTTCTTGTCATGTGGAAGTGCAAAAAAAGAAAAAATATATGGAAATAAGCTTTTAGATGAACTATTAAGTCTTACTATAAAGCCTAATATGTGAGCCATAATAGTGCAGTCTAAAATCATAAAATCAGTTTGTCAAAAAACATTTAAAATCTAAACAGCATGTGAAAGGATGATGTCCTGTTGGTTGTCATTTCTGCTTCGTCCTCCTACTGGACTTGTTTATACGGATGGGAGGAGAAAATATTCATATTGAATGATTTTCACATTTTGTTCAGCTATAACCATTAAGTTAAATTCATTCATTTTGCTGCAATCACAGTCAAATCTCATGTTTCTATCTGCTTCACGCAAATTGATTCTAGTTTTTTTTTTCTTCTTTGTAAAATGGCCCAAACCCAGACTGGGTAAACGGCATCTGGTGGGCATTTATCGTACCGTTTATCATTTATCGCGATAAATTTCTCAGCATAAAACTTTGATTTATTGTTGTTGCGCTAAATTTAATTCAGTGATGCTTTAAAAAAAAAAAAAAAGCTGTTCGTCAAGATCGTTTTTTTTTCTATTTTCTCCACTGTTTGTTCAATTAAGGTATCAGTAAATATCAATAAAATATGTTTAAATGCAGTTATTGTGTGCAGAATAGCGACACAATACAGTTACCCTAATAAATAGTTTGTATCGGCACATTTATCGTTATCACAAAATATCGTGATAAATCTTTAGGTTCACTCCTACTTGCCAAAGATTCTCATTCAGATTCGTCTTCTAGTTTTTATTGAACCATTCAAACACATAAATATGCTCTGATGTAAACAATCCTGTTGCACCTCTGGTTGGAGGTTAAAGGTCAGGTCCTATTCTTCTGATTTAGTTTCTTTTTGTTAGGGATTTTACTCAGTCTTTCCAACCATCAACTCTTCCAGAGGAAGTACTTTCCGCTGCACCATTTCCTCCATTTCCTTTCATCCTGCTTCATATTTGTTAGGCTGCGCGTCCCTAAGCCTTTCATAGCTCATCTCGTCTTTGTCTCCTCCACCTAAAAGGCTTTCTGAGGAGTTGTGGAGACATTTAATAAAATATGACATCCCTCCTTCAGAGGCATCGTTTCAAAGCAGCTTTAATGAAATATGACACGCCCGACAGATAATCTGTCCACATTTTTGTCTCTCTCACATGACCAATAACGGTGTTTGTGACAGGTTGCACATTGACTTTTAATTGGATTTACAGCGCGTTGTACGGCGTGTTCCTTCGCTTCAACGCACAGCGAGAGACAAACGGGTTGTTATGAAGGAAACGCTGCCGCATCCTCTTCTGCAACTCCTCCTAGAGGCTTGTTTTTTTTGTGTCCCTACTTCTCCCCCAGATGCATTTTTACAAGATGTTGTGCCGAGACAAAATTGCAGGTAAGGGGGGCAGGAGGATGGAGTGAGACACAGGCACAAAATAAATCACACCGTAAGAGCCTGCGGCGTCAGGGTGATTCACTGGATGATGCTGAAGTGCTGATGCAAGCCGAACATGCTGGCGTCACGAGTTTAACATTTTAACACCCAACATGTTTCATCTGATCTTCATTAAATATGGTATCAAAAACTACCAACCCATGGACGCTCTGAGATGAGAAACGGTTCCTACCTCAACGTCATAATTAAAGCGTATTAACTCCTTATCAAGTGAAGTATTCTTCCTTTCATTCCTTAATAATTAGCATGTGAGGGCATTATTTGTCCTTTAGATGGAAATTAAGTTTTTTTTGTCAAGGCATTATGAAATTAGCGGGAGTCTCCTCCAATTGAATGTTGGCGGGATCAGCGATGGTCCTGAACTTGCACCAGAGCACCGTCGACAGCAATGATCGAACAAACACAATCTTCTGCAAATAAGAATTTACTGGAGCCACAAAAAAAAAAAAAAAAAAAAACCCCAAAAGAATATATCTAGAAATGTTTGCCTGCGACAAATCTGCTGCCAAAAATAATCGCGTTTAGATCGGACCATGTCTCAAAAGCTGTCTGAACCGTAAACTCGAGGGGGTGAAGAAAAAAAAATCATTTTGATAAGCGTTATATGTCAGGCAAATACAATTCAAAACGAGCATGATATAAAAGTATTCGATTTGGTTATGAAAACAAAAATCTTGCTTTATGCTGACAGTGAGCGAGACAATATCCTGGAAATAATGGAGTGAGCAAAAAGTAATAAAACTGGATCAAATTTTATTACCTTACATCAAAGTTAAACTATAAAAAAAAATTAGTGGCAGTATTATATCCTGCCTCGCATTAAAACAACTCAGTTCCTTCTTTGAAATACAAAAAGGATTTGAAGGAAACTTGTTAAAGATGCAAGAGGTAAAAGAAAAATGAAGTGTAATATTTCATAGTATTGACCTTTTTCTAACCCAACTAAAAACAATAAAGTTAGTTTTACTCACAAGGCACAGAGGATTGAAAAGCATTTAGGATTTGTGGTTTTTGTTAAATAAATTACCACTAATTCTCATCAAGATTATTTTTTATCAAACAAAAGATCTAAGGCGTAACTTAATTCAAAAACACAGGACGGCCTTCAAACAAAACGGTAAATCCACCAACGAAGAAAAGGAAAATGTGATTGAGGCTTAAAACAAAGTCATGAAAAAAGAAACATTAATATCTGCAAGTTGAAAAGGTTTTGTTTATCGATGTAAACCCAAAGTGAATCACAGCTTCTGAGAATAAATAAAATTGAAAATATAATAATAATAATAAAAAAGACATTCAAGTCAAAATCAGAAATAACAGCCACATTTCAAGCGATGCTGTAGAAATGTAGGTGAAAGATTATTAGTAAAGGACAAAAGTGCTTTGAGCAACACATACATTTAGACACTGTGATGATCACCCAGTAAACATTTTACTTCTTTTGATTAATGTCGTATAATGAGTCAGAGATCTTGCTCAGCCAAGGTTTTTCAATCCCTACTGGCTCTGAAATATTTATTTTTCAGTACCGTTCCAAGACTGAACATGGGACTGAGAAAATCAGAAGAAAAGTCAACATTTTAGAGACGCATCAATACAGTACGAGCTCCTACAGGGCCAAGCTTTGTCAAAGACCCTTTCTATACCTCATAATTGTCTTTCACTGAAAAGAAACTGAAGGATCATTACCAAGTTCTCAAAGGCCTAATTATCTCAACTCCACATTCGGCCAGATAGGAGTAAAAACAGCCATTTTTTCACCGGGGTTGAATAATGGCTAAACACAAACATCATGGATTTTAATGCATCACTCAATGAGTCACAAGCAGAAACACTAACCTCTTCTGGGGTGTTAGTTGATGATTTATGATTGCAACCGAAAGTAGTTTGATCAAAAAAAAAACAAACTTATATATATATATTACAGCAAACACTTTTAAGTCTGTTGTAGAGTTTGGTGGTGAAAATGATTCCCCAGGTGAAAGTCATCTAAGGTGCTTTAAAAGATCGTAAAGACATTTCACTCTCCATCCACAATATTTCTCCTTCAAATCAGATCGGAGAAAGGAAAAACTATAAGAGGTGGAAAATAAAAGGCGTATAACCTTCTACACCACAGTGGAGTCTGCAGCGTTTTAAGAGAAGTCAGCTGGACTATATTTTTCTCAAACCTGTTTCACTCTCCGTCTAAAAAGCTTCGTTTCTGCTCTGAGCTAAAGACGACGCTTTTTAATTCAAACTGTTCAGATTTTAATTTCAATGAAATACATTAAAGATTTTTTTTTTCCTGTTGTGTTAGCTTACAGTCTGTAGATGTGATTTTATCTGCACAAATTAAGTGGTAAAATAGAATAAAAACAGTTATGCACCTATATTTTCACACCAGTGGCATTACATTACATGAATCAGTGAATTTATTTTGACATCTGCGTTCAATCTAAAAGTCACATTATGATTAAAACTAATTAATAAAATGTGTTAAATCAAATTAAACTTGTAAGTGCTACAGCATGATACCAATCAAAACTTATACTTGGCGTTAATTTATTGAGACAAAATATGGGAAAAGGATCCCATGTTTGGCAATTCAGATATTCTCTATAATTTAGTTTTCATTATTCAGTACTTTTAATTCAGGAGTCTCTAGCATCGGTCCTCGTGAATTAAGATTGAATCTCTGAATTTTTGTTAAAAGTAAAATTAGAGACACCTATTCACATTTTCACTCCATGGCTTCATATTTTCAAAGGATAAAAATGATGAGAGCCCACAGAACTTCAAATATAAAGGGTTCTTTATTCTCAACAAGAACAATTTTCTCTGAGTTGTAAAAATAAAAAAAACAAAGTTCAAGATATGGAGGAAAAATAGTCTTTTTTGACATGAATGGTTCAAATAATCCTAGTATAAAGCTCCTAATTGTCATGTGGAGTGGTTGGTGGTGGTGAGGAGAAACGCAGAGACCCAGGTTGTATCAGAAAATGATGAATTTAATGAAGAGTGTAGCTCAAAAACAGTCCAGATCTCAGGCAGCACAGCAGAGCGGAAACACAGAGGCTCAGCACCGGTAGCAACTGAATTAAACAAAGACTGACACGACGAGCTAATGCCGACACAGGACTTAACAGTTCAACTGTGACGGCAGACGAACTATCATAGACAAGGACCAGACAGGAGACAAAGACAACAGGTGGGTTTAAATAAGCAGGGAGGGTAATCAGGGAATGAGACACACCTGGGATCAATCAACAGGGAAGACGCAGAGACAACAGAGACTCACAGGACAGAAACTGAACACAGAAAACCCTTAAAAATAAATACACAGAAACACAGATTATGACACTAATATATTATAGCTTCATTATATTTAAGGCCAACTTACATTTTTAAATGAATTTAAAACATTTTAAGATTTTCTAAGGATGCACAGACACCCAGTTGCAACTGCAATGATAGACCTTTTCAACAATAAAGAAACATTGATAAATATCATGAATAGTTGGAAAATAATTTCATACCCACTATTAAGTTTAATAGGTAATCTCTGATGCTATGGATATGTAAGTAAAAGAGCAGGTTAACTTTTCCATGTACTACAAGCAATAAAAGTAATTTTATCCCGTCGTCAAAGTGATGCCAGTATCACCGTGCCTTCTCGCTGGATCCTTTTAAAAGGCAGTTCTTGGTTGCCGATTCGGCAGATCAGTGAGAAATCTCAAATGTGACACACAGGAAGCCTTTGTGTGATTCGATGCCAAACCCATCATTCAGGTTATTAACCTTCAGGAACGTGCTACATTGTCCGTCTCACAGGCTTCGTACTGAACATGTCGGCGCTGCAGATTACACAGATCATCTCTTCTATTTACCGTGTTGCCTCCTGTTTGAATATGACTCAGGCAACAATGGCCTCCTTCCTTCTTCCTCCCTCAGAGTGGGAAAATTAAATTTGCAGGAATAAAGAATGGTGTTAATACTCTGATGAATCAAAGTTAGCCTCAAAGTAAATGTGCAGAAAGGTAACCAGAGCCTTTGCCTGAGTCTCTGCCTGGCGAGGCACTTTCTTAGGTTTTTTTTTTTTTTCTCTTCGGTGATGGCAGATGGTTTCCATGACAGCAATGCACCTTGGAGCTGTAAACGAGGAGCTTGCATATGAACTTTTAAATATCCAACGCCCAACAATCCCTCGCTTTGAGGCAGTGAACTTTTGTTGATTGCGTTTGTCACAGTGTAGAGGAGGAAGAGAATAGATTCATTTGAATTTGTTTGTGATGATTTGCTTCAGTTTCATTATAATCTACGCCTGCATTTAGTAAATTACTTCTCATTGAATTTTCCATATTGTTTATGTATGTTTCAGGATGTTGCACACTGTGACCCTTAGCAATCCTTTTAGGTCACCCATTTCCATTTATCATCATACATTAAACTTTTTCATTTACAATTGGATAAAGATAAATAAGTTACATAGTAATAACAGGATGACTGACATCTACTGGTTATACTAAACACTTAAAACAACCTTACTGGTGGAGCTCTGGAGCCCAGCACAAAGAAACTAAAAAATAATTTTTGGAAACTGAAAAATTGCACTGATTATTCAAAAATATAAAATGTATGCAATTTTTTTCCTCAATTCCACCATTTTCAGAACACTATCAAAAACAAAGTTTCATGTTTGAGAAATCCTTGAATCTCATGTGGCAGACATTCAAGGTTGCCTTAGAGCCTTGAATGACAAGGCACTAAGGCCTTGTCATTCAAGGCTCATACAACGGCCCACCACCAAATACCCCTCAGAGCATTCCTCCCACACACAGCTCCTCCAGACTAGCGGCAGCAGCAATTAGCAGACATCTGGGGGAACTGCGAGACTGTTGAGCTTATCATGCAAACTACAACAATCCCATTGGCTGTAAACGGCATTATGGAGAAGCATGCTTGTGACGATGTGCTGAAGGGGGCGTGTTGGAAAGGGTAAGAAGTTCTTAAAGAGACAGTGGCTAATTTGATTTTAAATTTGATATATGCACCATTTTCATAACAGCTGAAGGTAATATAGTTACTTGACTGTTCTACAAATGGCACTGGGTGCCTGGAAAATACACAATACCTCTCCCTTTAAAGCAACTTTTCTCAACCCAGAACATTTTCTTCAGCAGATTTCGAGGTGTACTTTGCCTTTCTTGTCAGCCAATACAATCTCTTGGCGGGAAAATGTCGGCTTGGAGACTCAGAGAAATGAGATACAGGGAAAAAAAGAGATTTTTTTTTTCAGGAAAACCACGTACCAAAGGAATGAGGGGAGCAAGAAAATGAAAAAGAATTGGAGAGATAAAATGGGCTTCAGTGACACTTCTTCTCATTCTCACCGTGAGGGTGAGAAGAAGAACCTTCACTTTGTCATCAAATACAATATTGATACCTACGGCAAAAATGTTCAGCATTGAAAAGACAGCCTGCTGAAAGAATAGCTTCAACTTAAAATAGGAGTGGTCTGTTTTAAAGTCTTAAAAGAAGGAGAAGAGGTTGAACAAAATGGAAAAGACTCAGAGACTCAATATACGTGGGAATAAATATGAAGGTGTAGCTTGAAAGCTAATCGTCTCTACATGAAGTAATCATCATCCATGTCTGCTGGTTACATGATTCTGTCTGTCTGCAGTAGCTGTCATTAAACCCTCCCAACAGGTGTCTGGGTGAGTGATTATAACCTGAGCAAACAGGACAAGATTAATGGTGCGAAAGGGCACAGAAGGGCTGCGAAGGTGTTTGTGCGACAGACAGTGTCAATGAAAAGGTTCTGATCGCAGCAGACGTTACAGATTTTCACATGTGGTGAGTGACCTGTGGAGACAGAGTACAGGTTTCTGATTGTATTATTTTTTAGGAACAAATTAGGAAGCACCGGGAGGTCGGCGACACCACAAAGGGTCTGAAAAGTGCAGATACGACGGTTTATGCCATGCTTTTGTGATGTGTTTAATGACACCATGGCAAATCATTTCAAAAATCTTTTTCACTTTTGTTGGGGTATTGCAACACACTAAAGTGTAATCACATTAAATATTTGTACTGGTTTAAATGAGAGAAAACGCCACTGGGGATAAGCTTGTTGAAGTTGTAGTTTCAACAACTACACCAGAAGGTGGCGCATTGCTCCGTGAGACAGAAAGGCGAGGTCATCAGCCTCCCCTCCGTTATTTCTCTGTGTTTTAGAGGTTAACGATGGGTTAAAACCACATGACAGGGGTTGTTAAGTACATATAAGAAAAGCAGCTAACTGTGGGTGCATAAACTGCGTTTTTAACTGTGTGAAAAGACTGAAAACGGAGTCCGGGCGAAGCCGCGGGCGCCATTTTGATTTCGTTTGATACTTATTTCAAGCTACGTTT
Source organism: Poecilia formosa (assembly GCF_000485575.1). Classification (NCBI taxonomy): domain Eukaryota; kingdom Metazoa; phylum Chordata; class Actinopteri; order Cyprinodontiformes; family Poeciliidae; genus Poecilia; species Poecilia formosa. The sequence continues at coordinate 625,329 of NW_006800150.1, forward strand.
TATTATACAATCTCTGTTTTGTATCCTTACATTGTGTAGTGGTGTTAATATACCTTTGGGTGTGAACAACGTGTGTTTACTGGTTTTAAATATGAAAATATTAAAATGTTAACAGCTAAAGCTAAGCCTGCCAGTATGTTAGTCCCAAGTAGTCTGTGAGCTTCTGAAATGAGTAGTTTCAGCACTGTGTTAAAAACAGTCCAGCTGTGAGGATAAAAGTGATATGCTGGTTAAAAGTGGAACAAAAATGTACAAAAAGGGAATGTATTAATGACACTTTTTTTTTTCTTGCATATGAAGAAGAGCTATGCTGCAGCTTGAAAACACATTTGGACCTAAACTATCCAGTGGCTAGTAACAGGTTAAATAAATCCTTGTTCTACAATGTTTGGGGAGATTCTAGCCAGGCCTGCTTTTTTTGTGTTAAAGATTATTTCTACTGTCAACCTCATTTCTTAGTTGACAAAGGTGGAGAACAGAGCACATGGTCATCTGCTGACTAATATGTTGTCATGCTAGTTTCTCTTGACCTTGCTCAAGTGTTTTTGATGGATGGATATTTTGTATACCTCTCCAGACTGATTCCTTTTGTGAATGGCAAACAGCCTGTATTTGTATAGCACTCTATCAAGTCAAGAGGACTTCAAAGCACCTCACACCACATTCAATCATTCACCCTTTCACACACGCCAGCAGGCAGAGCAGAGGAACTGTCTTGTCCAACAATGGACTCAACAATGGGGACAGACGGGGTGGGTGTTTGAACCTGCAACCCACCGGTTACAGGAGAAACTGTCTTTATGAGATAATATTAATATTTTTAAAATGGCTTTAGCCGAACAATGAAAATGTTAAATAAGAGTAGCTAAAACTCATGTTTTCTTAATACTAAACTACTATTAGATCAAATGAAAAGGTGCTTAGGCAAAATATTTGCTTAGGCAAAAGGTGAATATATGTCATATTCACCATTTTAGAGCACCAAGACTTTTTTGACATGAGTATGTACACTTTTCGTGATCCTCTGTGCGTTTGCATGCCTTTATCCATCTTCGTCAAACCGGGAACAGAGTGAGACAAAAGCAGTCGCAGCAAACTTCATTAAAACACTTCATCATTGTTCTCTTCCACAAACCTCCAGGTTTGACAGCGGAGGTTCAACTCCGCCTGATTTGTCCAAATCAATAAGTGAGTTTAAAGATGTCTGTGTTCAGCCTGGAGCTCATTACACGGGTCGGTATTATTTACTAGCCTCAGGCTGCTCACTCCTCTGTCCCCTTCCTCCTCCTCCTCCTCCTCCTCCTCCTACTTCTCCTCTTCATCCTGTTCCAGTAGAGATTTTCATACAAATTCACCACCGCAACGTATGACCTGCTCCCACTCAGTGTCACCAACAGACGGTAACCGCCTAACACCCCAAATTAAACCTGCTGCTGTTAAAATGTCTACCAACGCATGCTGCATTATTTTGCATTTTCCGCTGCGTTTGCCACGTTTCGGCGAAAAGCCCTGGAATCTTAAGTGTTTGTTTTCAGGGCAGATGAAATGGAAATAAAATTGATTGGTTATAGAAACAAAGCTCTGCCTTGATATCAATGATATCACATGGGAATTCAGCACAAGAACATCAAGAACAACAGAATCAGGACTCACAGGAAGCGGGGATCAGTCACCGTGTTGTACAGCGGCTACTCAGACACTTTATGCATAAATTCAGCTGAACTAATTGCTAGAATCACACAAAGTGGCGCTCACTCTACTCTGTCTGGATAATTACGTTAATTTCATTGTGTACTGTTCACGTTATGTTGCTAAAATTACACACCTGAAAGCTTTTGAATGTGGTCTTTTTTATTTGTATTGGTATCGCTTCAGAATTCACCCCTCCCTCCTGTCATCAGCGCATCAGAATGGAAAAAGTAGCTCTGGTTGTGATTTATTTGATTCCATTCATAGCTGGACCGGATGCAGGCACTAATGACTTACCTGAGGAAACAGCTGGTCCAGAACAAATCATTTCATATGGCCCAGTCAGCCTATTGTGTAAATAAAGATGCAGGACTGTAAGTAAATACAGGCCTAGAACTGCCTTTCCGCCTGCCTGATACCAGCTTGCAAAGAGTAATCTCCAGCTTTGACATGTGCAGACACGTTCTGAGGGAAAAGCAATGATGAAAGTTACACAAATGTCAAAATGATGATTGACTAATAGTAGCACCTAGTCCTAACTATTTTCTGATTCGTTCAGCTAATAATTAGATGAACACTTGGGGGTTTTTATACATGAACTTCCTGCCAAAGATGGTCAGGTGAATACTACCCAAAAGACAGAAATATTATGACAGTCAGAGTAACTTTATGTCTTTAGACAGTAGAGTTACAGGAAAAAAACAGATTAAATCTGCAAGGGGCAAAATCTTGTTCATGGGACTGTAGGTTACATGTTTTAGTCTATTAATAATTAGGACATATATTTAGTATTTAAGGTAAAATGAAATTTAAAGAAGTGTTATAACAGCCATGCAGCATATGCCGCTTCATTCATTAGATTCATTTTCTTTAGTCTTTACATAGTTGTTTTTAAAAATGTTAATTAATTAATGTATTTTTTAACGACCGTTAGAATAAGGAAAGTTAATTGGTTATAATTTAATTACGTAATTTATAGTTTAAGTGTCTGTGATCAACGTCTGCTTCCCAGTTTAAGCTGCAGCTCAATGTTTCCTCTCTAAATGAGTCAAATCAAATGAGAGCATAATTTTCCATTTAGGGACTTGATGAGTAAAACGTCATCTGTTTGTGGCCCTGAAAAGTTGCTAAATTCCACTTTACCAACCAGAAACAAGATGATTCATTGTCAACTTTGTAAAAGAAAAAAAAAAAGAATAAATGTAAACGCAGAAGAGTTTTTGCTGGAGGAGAAGGTTGTGGTTTTGCCTCCTTTCTGTTTACCAGTCTCTGTTTAACCAGTGAACGTCAGACCACAGAGTTCACCGCTGGTGGAGGCCCAGATTATTCTGCCTCTGCCAAATGAGGCAGAACGGGGCTAATTCTATTTGAGCTTCACTTCTTGAGTCAACTTTACAGCACAATTAGAGAAGGCCGGAGGAGAGAACAACTGGGAGCGGGAGGCAGACGCCGATGTGACCTTTTACTAACACAAGGGAAGAAATGCTGAACATCAGCTTCTTGTTTGACTAGACGTGGCTTGGCACTGTAAAAACTGGTCTCTGTTTAGTTTTAGTGTAGTCCCATTCAGAATCTCACTGTAAAAAGTGGTGGCATAATTACTGGAAACCCAGAAAACAAAAAAAAAACAAACAAAAAAAAAAGAATAAGAACAACTCTGGTCCGTCTAAAAATCTGCTAATTCATCGGTTGAAGTGAACTCTGGTTTAGTTCGAATGCATACGGGATGCAAGCAGACAGAAGACCGCTCCAGAAGCAGGAAGCACAATATGATGCACAGCATTCTGGGTAAACAAAAGCAAAAACAAACTTCTGTGTCCAGTACTAACATGAGAAATGGCTTGTGGTGTTTTCCAAAGACAAAAGAGAAATCCCACAACTGCTGAAATCTGATGCTGCTTCGTTTTTATTTGCATTTCATAAAGAAGGAAGTTGCCCTCATGTTTTCTTCTGAGGTTTTTGTGTCGCTTCCTTCAGTGGTCCTTGGTGCAGCGCCACCTCAGGCGAGGAGGGGAACAGATTTTTCAAAGGGCTTGGATAGTTTGACACAGTGAAAGTGAATCGCACCAGATGAAAACAAAACAAATGTTGAAATTTCATGTTGAATCTACCGCACTATCATGCATATGTGCGGTTATTTGTTCATCCTTTCTGGTAAAGGTTTCTGAAAACTATCTTATGGAGAGAAAAACCATTTCCTAATGCAACAAAACCCTATTTTTAGGCTCATAATGGCGTCCTGGTATATCCCATGATTGGGACTTTCTTTCTAAAACTACAAACTTTCCACTTACTTCAATAAACTTAGGTTAATGGCAACAGCTGCAAAGTCATGCACTGTCAACAAAAAAGCTATCCGGTTCTAAACATGTGAGACGACAACAAACCAGGAGCGCCCTCAGAGACTTTGGAGGAGTACGCTAAAAGTATTTTCCACTGCTACAGACGTTCCCACAGATTGCTGCTCTGAGCCCCAAAGGGATGATCAACAGCCCCCCTCTCCTTTGCAGAAAGGAGCAGAGAGGAGAAACGCTTCCTAAATCCATCTGTCGGTATATTTCAGTGGCTGTTCTTTTAGTGACTCTGAGTTCATTTACTTCTCTTTTAGTGGGCTTTTTCACATGGAAGGGGATGTAAACAAGTTTAAGTAAAAAATAATAAAAGAAACTCAGCTGTAGTTTGGAGTAAAGCCAGCAAAAAGTTTAAAAGTACAGCACAGTAAAGACAGTAGGAGGCCCCTCTGGGTTCTTTCTGACGAATTACACACGTTTACTGTTCATCCTTCAGGGCTTCAACGTTTGCAGCAACTTTACCAAGTTTCTATATCATGGTGTAAAAAGTGGAAATATCTGCAAAGCTACAAAGGCTTAAGAGATTTCATCAGTTAAACTCAATCTGTCTCTCGTTAAATAGGATTGTACTGAAGGGATAAATCAATCCCAAAAAAGAAAAGATTGTCTTTTATGTTGCATTGCACGATTTCTCATTGAACATAAGAGGAGGATAATGAGCTTAACAACCAGAAAATGAACCATGAGACCAAATCTAAGTAACAAGAAGCAACTGGAGGAAAACCAGGCCTGGATCCTGACACTGATCCTGCTTTAGACACAACTTTGCACCTGCTGCTGTTTTTCTTGGTCTTCATGATACTCTTTGTTCAAAATTGTTTCACAATAAACAAATTAGCTGGACTCTGTTCACCAAGTCAAGTGATGGATTTCATTTAGGGGTTCATGAGAAAGAAAGGATGAATATTAACCCTTATCACACATCTTAGATTTTTATTTGCAATGAATTAAAATATATATTATCCTTCCTCTTCACGATTATGACCACGAGTTGGTCTGAATAGGTATTTCAAAAGTTGTGAAGAAAAAGAAACGTTTTAAAATATTTTGTCAAATGGAAGATATTAACTTGACACTGGTTGGTATGCTCAGAGTAAAATCCTTTAATCAAACCTTCTGTTCTCTAAATGCATTTATTCCCTTTAAAGCTCTTTTAGTCGCTGTTTCCAAGAACGACTGCATTAACACTATGGATGCATAAAGTACAGGTACAAACAGTACAAACAGGTTGTTTCAAGGTAAAACCTTCTACGAAATAGATTTCATGAAGCTCATGACTGATTTGAATGAGGCTATTAAACAGATCCTATAAAACAAAATTAAAATGATACAAAAGACGTGAACTAATACAAGTACAAATACTAATACACTTCATTTTTTATGTAGATTCAAAGTTTAGGTTATAAACTTTTCCAGCTCAAGAAATGGCTTTTTTTTATTATTATTATTATTAAATTGACTCATAGAAGCGACGTCGCCACAAAGAGAGAAGATTTCAGCAACATGTAGTAAGACATTAATGCCACTATACATAAAGTAGTTTAGGAGCATTTTACAGAGAATTCTGCTTTTGGAAAATAAATAATATTTTATGGATTAAACTGTAAAAATAGATGTTTCGCTTTTTTTTTTTTCCCAAACCATTATTTAGTGACCTTCTGTCTTTTCATCATCTCTTTATCTTTATCACAGTTAAGATGCAGAAAACAATAAATGTGAGGATTAGAAACGCAGCTGTTGCCTCGTTGGTTTGCTTCGTCGTTGGACCTCGGTGTGAAATGGTTTTCCAGTAGAAGTAAGTGGTTTGAATAATAATCATAGAGACTTCAGTTGCCTGGTTACTCTCATATAAAATCAGAATTTGTTTCTTTTCTTTTTTCGTTTTTTTGGGTGGAGGGGAAAGGAAACAGATCTTTGATCCCCAGGGATTTGTGCCTCCCAGTAGTTTGATTCTCCCAGTTAAGCTCAAAAGCTGGAAAAGAAAAACAACTCCTCTTTCAAAGAGGGATGATAACTTGTTTTAAATGTATTGAAACAAATGCTTGTGCTTTGATTTCATTTTTGTGGAGCAAAGATTTTATTTTCAAATCCTCAAAAAAAAAAAATCCTCCGCTGGACTTAATGTCCGATCAAATCTTACAATTGAATCCCTTTCTTTGAACTTTAATATCTCATCAGTCCTCTGCATTTTGTCATAAACGAATCCGTTAATGAAGCACACAAAACAATAGATGAAATCAAATGTAGAAAGTAAAAAAACATGCTTAAATCATAACTGTCCATTTAATTTACCTTCAAGGCATATTAGTCATTTTAAAATGTGCTTTTCTGAAGCAAGAGGAGCCAGTCGAGTCGAGCCCACAAAGTTTTATGTCTTGTCAATAAAACGTGATTAAAAACCTTCAGCTTGTTCAAATACCGCATCAAAAAATCTGTTTAAAACAAAAAGGAAAGTCCTAATTTCTGCTACTTTAACTTCAATTCAATGTCTCCCTGTTAAATTCAGAATAGAGTTTAATATTCTCCTTTTCACATATCATCACCTTCCTGAAATAAAGTCATTTTTCCCAAAGTGATTCTCCTGCTTAAATCATCTTTTGGCCGTTATTTTCATGAGGCGATGAAGCTCCAGCCTACATCAGAGATCTGATTGGTCCATATGTTCCTAATGGAGCGCTTTGCTCTCAGACTGCAGGTCTACTGGTGGATAAAAAAGTAGAATGGGATATAGTTATCTCTGCTGTGGAACCGGATCTTAAACTCCATCCCCAAAACGATTTGCAAAGCAAACAACATCTTTACTTTGGAAATTATGACATTTAAGATTTTTTGTTGTTGTTCTTTCTAAATTGACACATGCTGTTGTTGTAAAATCCTATTCTTTGCAGCCGCATTCAAAGCGTTTTAGTGCCTGAAACAGTGAAGTAGAGTCATGTAGAGAAAGAGATGAAAGAAGCACTGCTGGAGGCGTTCGCTGGCATTACCTCCAATGTAATTAACATTTTAGGAAGCCCTGGGGTGTCAAACATCTCCACCTCCTATTGATGAAGAAAATGTAGATTAACAAGGTTCAGTATTAGCAGAAGCATCACTTCTCTGAAAACATGTGATTACAGTCTGGTTAGTTGTGCTGCAATAACAGACATTGTCAGCCAAAACTTTACAGTTTTGTTTCCACTGAATAGTCAGACTGGGTTGATATTAACAGAATTTTGTTGGTGAGTTTTAAACATGTTGACTTATTAAAATTGTGTATAAAGAAATAAACAACAAACAGAATCACCGCCATGCAGTTGTCAGCCTCTATCAGAAAATACAATTTACAACTGTATCAGGAGAAACTTGAACCTTACATTGCTTTAGCCGTGCTAAAGTGTTTTAGCGTTCTACAATCAGACAAAATGGTTCCTCAGCCTTTCTGCTTTCAGAGATCTTTCCAAAGAGAACGATTTCAACATCACTTCTTTATCGGATGGTAAATCACGAAGACCATGTTTTAAATCATTTTGACATGACACAGCAGGATCATATTCAAAAGCCCAACTTCTTCCTGGTGGACTACAGCCATTATTAATGCATCAAAGCTTATACATTATTAATGTCCACCTTGACTTAAATGTGATGCACCAGTAATGTTTCCTAGACGTACCTCATCTCTTTTTGTGTGCAGATATTAACCTCTGCCTCTCTTTTACCCTGAATAGTAAAATAATAAACAATTTACTTTCAGTCCATTTTAATCATCATAATCTAATTAATTTATCAATGATTGTCAGTAGAAAAACTGATAGAAGAACTGAAAAACAAAAGTCAGTTCAACATGCGATGTGCGATGTGGTGTCTAGACAGTAAAGGTAGGTGATACTGGGAATGTTGGTATCGATCCAGTACCATGTAAACGCAGGGCCAGTATCGCTGATATCAATACCAATACCAATACCAATACCAATACTTTTTCATATTTAAGCTTCATAGATTCAACAGATCCAGAAGACCTAGGATAGAATTTTGCCAAACATTTTACGAGACAAAAAAATACTGTAGATGCTACAATACAACAAAATTAACACACCACAACAAATGCTGTGAACAGTTTCAAACTTATTCTGATTTTCAAGTCGAACAATACAATGAAATATTTATTCCCTTCAATCCACTTCTGGTTTTAAACAAAATAAAATCAACAAGTGAAAATTAAATGAAGGAAGAATATGTTCGCCCCTGTTTGGCTGGCGCCACTCAGTCACATGACGGTGCAACAACAGAGAATAGAGGGTGGAGCAGCAGTCAGCGCAGGCGGGACAGAAAAAGAGCTTGAGTATCGATCTTTTCCCATGAGTATCGCTCAATATCAATACCAGCGTTGGTATCAATATCAGGATTGATCCGCCCACCTCCACTGGGAAGACCGCACCACATCAGCAACTGAAAGTATCCTAGCTGACTGTAGTGTCTGGAAGTCTCTCTGTATGTACGTCTCACCTAATGCCAGCTTGGGGAATGTTCTTCCTGCCATTCTTTGGCTACAGTCTGTCAAACCCCCCTACATCGTTACGCCGGTGAAAGATTTCTTATCATGAAAGCTAATTTAAAAGCAACCTCTCCTCTTCGTCGTCTTATTACAGTTTTCAATTTGCCGACTTAGCTTTCTCAGCCTGCAATGTAACAAGCTAGACAAGATGAAAATTGAACTGACTTTTTTTCCCCTCGTTCTCAAAGTGCTCTGTCACTGTGAGGCCGGCGTGCAGCTATTATCCTGCTTTCAGCACCTTTTCACCGAACAAGTCAGAAACCTCGGGCGGCCTTGAGAACAAACACATCCCACGTCTCTCAGCGAGACGGTCCGTCACATCCCACCATCTTCTCCTTATGTCTGCAAACAAACGCGCTGATGCCGACGGTGCCGGTTGTCGCATCCTTTTTGCTTCACAAACTGAGACCGTAGCACCATCTGTGTCTGGATGGTGGCGGCCAGGTGGGGGGGATTTCCTTGTAAATGTTATTCTGCTGGCTGTGGACCATCGGGGGCTCGGCGTGGAAGGTTTGGCTGAGGTACGCGCGCTGCTCTGGGAGATTAGACACCATCTGCAGGCTGTCAGTCGTCCTCCTCTTTGGGTGAGTCAGTGAGGATAAGTGCAGGGATCAAACTCGCCGGATTTTAGTGTGGCATGAAAATATAAACTGAAATGCGAAGGGTGTGGGGGTCCAGGAAGGCAGCGAAAGCACCGCAAAGATCGAGAACATCTTCAAAAAGTTAATTTTGTTAATTTAACATTTAACTATATAGATCCATCACCAACAGACAGAAATATTCATTTTTGATAATTAGGGCTTGTAACTAATGAAACCAGAGTACATGTTTGTCAGAATATTGGAATTGATTTATTTATTATTATTCATCCATCATCTTTAAATATAGATAGGGTTGCATTGGGGTGGTGCCTATCTCCAGCTGCCATTGGACACATGGTGGTGTACACCATGTGTCCAATGGCCCTTCCCTAGTCCCTTAAGCCCTTCCCTAGTCTTAAGATATGGAGTCATTTAGACCCCACAAGTTTTTTACTCTGTGCACAGTCTGGCGGGGTCTCACCGACCACATGTGCGCTTTCACAAGGTTTTGTTTTTCAGTGGATTTGGAAATTAACTATCTGATGGGATAACCCCCTGCTGCCCTGCCGTCTCTGACCTTCACATTTTCCGCGCTCCTCCTGAACGTTGCGCTAAGACCACAGGATGGCTAGACAGGTCGTCAGGTCTACACAGACACACATAAACACCTAAGAACAATTTAGAAAGACCCGTTAACCTAAGAGTCAGGTGTTTGGACTGTGGGAGTACCCAGAGAAATCCCACACAGGCACAGGAAGAACATGCAAACTCCAAGCAGAAAGATTCCCTCACCCACCAGGACCTTCTTGCTACTAACTACAGTGTAGCCCTATTGTTATTGTTATGGAATATCTTAAAATGATTTGCGCTGGGATAAGTCATGAAACCATGTTATGTTAAAAATAAACCGTTTACCTCTGCCTGGTAAAGAGCATACACTTGTTCTATCCTTCATTTTCTGGAGTCTCGGGTATTTAGAGATGATTGCTTCCTGGAGGTGGGGACTCTGTTGAGGTTTTAAATTTTGCCCAGTCGCTAGCGTTTCTTTCTGACACATGCGATGCACCAGTTCAATGCTATGAAGTTTACTGGAAATTCCCTGCAAATAACCTTTCACCACTGTTACTGCAGGCAGGGGGCTGTTAATGCTAATTCAGTACTTAGAAGTGTGGCCAACACAGAGTGAACGGCTTCCTTCACTTCCACTTCCTCCGCTGCCATTGCTAAAACTACATGTAGACTTAAGTTCAGTAACAGTGCAGTAAATCAACATCATCGTTCAAAACTTCTCTTTCTGTTTGCTGATTGGCACAGTTGAAATTTTACCGAAGGAATCCAAGTCAATGGGAGAAATCCCAGATGGCGTGCAGAAGGGAGAGTGGAATTGCCTAGGAAGGCAACAGCCAGGCTGGTAGACAGACTACCCAAAAGCTAATTTGAAGCCTAAGACCCTGATAACAAAACCCAACCAACACTACATTTACAACTAAAACTGCAAAGAAAAGTAAGTAAAATACGACAAAATATAACATGAGACCAAAGAGAAAAGGATTTTTAATGCAAAGAACGTTTGCCTATATGTGCTGCACGGCTGATGTACTTAACACTTGATCAGAGCACATTTTCATTTAATTTCCCTGTGGGATCAATGAAGTACTTTGGAATTTGATCTTGTATAAATTACTGCATCGCTGCAACGTGGTGTTGAGGCGATCAGAGTATGGATCTGTGAAGTGCTGAGGAAGCCAAGGTTGTTTCCAAAGCAGTTCATCTCATCTGCATTGTGGGGTCTGGGGTCCATCATGATATTTCTATCATGTGAGGTTTGAGGAAAGTGAGTTTGCTGGTCAATCAAGAACAGAGTCCCTGTTTCTTTGATACCTTGATCAATGAAACTAGTTTTGGTACTTTTGCCATGCGAGTAGAAACTAAATACTGTTCTGATAAAATATCAGTGGAGGGGATTCCTATGCAGTCCTGGAGAAAAATAAAACTGGGTATGAAAATATACGAACGTTTTCCTTCAATTTCCTAAAGGCCAAAATCCTCATAATACCTAATAAACTGAAAAGGTCTTTATATTGATTCATATTCAAATGCCATTCTCGATCCTTGATTTGCCTCCTCCTTACAGAGATGACCAATTTAACTCTCATGCACAGTTTCTATAATAAAAATATCCCGAGTGTACAGATGAATGCCTTTCTCATTCTTATGATCACACCTGGTGGGAGAAAACAGTCCTGTCGTTTTGTGCTACCAATCATTTCAAGAGGCAGAGCTCGCATAATTACACCTGTCAAACAGATTTCACACAGAATGCAAAGTGCATTTTTGGAAGTGGCATGGATGCAAGTAAACGAAAAGGCCCAATTAGATGCAAATTCACAGTTGGCAATTTGAATTGACAGAGTGAGAAAATGTCTGCATAAATAGAAAAATGTTTTCCAGTTGGAAGAGAGGGAGGAAGAAAAATCTGGTGAAGAATGGAGTTTTATAACTCAGACGCAGTGAGAAAGGGAAAGAATAGACGCCGAAGGACAATTCGCTTCTGGGAAATTCAGTCAGTCAGAAGTGATCTCTTTAGCTTTTAGCAAATGAATAGTTCACAACTGATGTGAGGCAAAAGTCCTAAAGAATAATAAAGGCACAGATTTGTATTTATTTTATTTATTTTTAGCAATAATCGACAGCTACCTAGTGTTTATAATAGCATTATTATGAGGCAAGTTTATTCCCCGAACGGAAAGGAATGAGGACTGAAGTAACAGAAGGCAGAATAAAGAACAGAGCGCTGAGAGAGCTGGATGAATAAAGCGCAAGAGGACTGTGATGGAAAGGCCAATATGTAGGGACAAACAAGGAATCATTTTTCAGATGGACCCTCCACCCCCAGCACCAAATCACTTTAATGGCCAAGAGCCAAGCATGCAGTCATGATCAGCAGTGAAAGCGAAGCATCACCCAAAGCGGTGGCTAACTCTGGAGAACACAATAAAGCAGTGAAATTGTCTCAGTAGCCTGAGCAGGGAACAAAGTTTGGAACAGGAGCAGAGGAGTAGGCTGACTGGAGAACAGGTTTCATAACGCCAGGGGCGACAAAGAGATGTTTAACAGTCTCTCTTGAAGAGTGCTTGGCATCAAACCTCTAATGCTGAGTGTTCGGCTTGGCAGTACCGCATCCATGCTGTGCAGCTTTGGCAATGCTACACTGGAGAACATGGAGGAAAAAACAACAGCAACAAAAAAAAAAACATGTCTCCAACGGAAAATGGAAAAGTTCAGATTTTAAAAGCAAAACTAAGAGGTGTAAAAGTCAGGAATGAGGAATATTCTTGACCACACTGAGATGGAGGACGCATGTAAAATTAGAGAAATACAGAAACAAAGATGACCAGGTCGATGACCGAGGAGAGAAACAAGTGTGGCATTTACTTTAAATACAGACGTCATTTAGATCGAGTTAGAAGCTATCAAATGTGTTGAACAACACAAAGAAATTAATCTAAGGTCTGTAGGATTTTTATTTTTTTGATTGAACAAAAAAATGTGTTGGCATATGTCACTGAGTCGCTACCACATACTATGCTCACCAGCAGACAACATGGTTGGAGCGAACGAGCTTCTGGCTCCAGCCACACCTCAGCTGTTGTGTCCTTCTCCTTTACAACAAGTCAGTTATCATTTTTGATATGCTGATGAAGAATATCCTCATCTTAATCACAAACGAAAATAAAGCACCACATTATAGCACATGGAGCAGTTAACAAGTAAAATAAACTTATTGAAAAGGTGCCAAAAGCATATACATAAAGACAATTTAAGCTAAGGTCATGAGCTGAATAAAAACAATTGACTCAAACCAATTTTGGTGTTTGACTCAAACTCCAATTTTTTTTTACTCAAACACCAATTTTGTTCCAATTGGGCCAAAATTGACCCAGTTGGTGTGAATATGGGGGTATGTGTGTTATTGAAACTTTAAAATGTGTCTCTGCTTCAACACACAATGTCAGTCAAACAATGAGATCTTTAGTAAATGATTCCTGAAGATCAAGGAGAAAATGATTCACCCATTTGATTCATGTGTGTTGGACACATCTAAAAGTTTCAGGACACCAGCCCTGAAACGTTTGGTTCATCTCTGGCCCATAAGGACCAGAGATGAAGACTCCTAGCTTATAGTGAAGTCATCAATCCAGTCTATGCCAGAGGAAAGAAGTAAGAGAGAGAAAAAAAAGAGTTTAGTTACCAGTACAACGTTATCTAAAGTACGTCGGATTAGCATCGTGTTCTCCACGTTCTTGCGCTCGCTTCAAATCGGTCTGTTCTAAAGCCTAAACTCTGTCTCAGCAGGTTCAGCAGCAGAGGAGTTGGGGCGGCGGTAATAAGCAGGGATGATAGATGGTGGCTCACTGTTGAGGAAATGCTGTGTACAAGAGACACCGAGTTCCTGGTGGTTGTGCGTCAGACATATTACTCTCTACGGGAATTTTCACACATCATTTTCAATAACGGCTCACATCTCACTCTTGGTTAATGCGGCCCGCAGCCTCTGAGCGCTCACGAACCGTTTGGTCACAGCTGGAGACTTTTCAGCCACTGCCGCCTTCACATTTCAGAGACTTCAATTGTGATTGTCTGTTTTCCATTCAACACTAACCCGGTGAGCCTAAAGCGTTACAAAAGACTATAAAATGTTAGATTTGCTGAACATAAGATTCGTACAGCTCATTAAGTTCAGGCTTTTTACATGCCTGAGGTGAAAAGGACACAGAGCCACCAAGAAAATGAGGAAGATGAGGAGTGGTGACTTTGAACTGGTGAGAGTAATGGACCATTTCAACCACATGAGAAACTGTAGAGAGCAGTTTGCCAAAGAGACCAGTGTGGCGGTCACTTCTGACATTAAGGCCACGCTCAATTAAAAGAAAAAGGCATTAAGATCAGAGTAGAAATAGGAGCTAAAGCAGGAAATACAAATGACAGCACAACAATGGAACAAATTTTGAGAGAGCTCAAAAGTACTTGAAGGCACAATCAATCTGTACACGACCTTCTAAGCAAAAGATGAGCACCAACAAAGCATCTGCATCTTTTATTTCCTCAGAGTCCCAACTGCTCATCCAGCAGGTGACCAAGTGAAGAGAAACCTTGGTGACTGTACAGAAACAGGCTGGAGAGGGGCGCGTGTCATTACTCTGTTTCAGACAGCTTGGAAAAAGTCTGGTCACTCCAGCACTTTTTCTGGAGTCTCAGTACACAGACATCCAATCATTTGATGGGATAGTTGTACAGCTTAAAGCTCATCTCACCCTGCATTTTTCTGCTTTTTACAACTAAGACTTGACAATGGACATCAGGACTGTTGTTTATTCTCCAACGTCTTGTACTGGAAGTTGGCTGACGTTCGACTGAAGACAAAAGACTCATAAAACCCTATTTAAGGTCAAAGGGGAGCGAAAGAGGGCCGCTGGTGAGAGTTGGGACTCAGACTGCCTAATCCTCCAAGTCCATCACTGGACCAAGACGCCACTGATGGGCACACTTATGTTAACTTAGGGTCTCCTAACGTTGGGTTGATAATGAGAGCTGAGAACTCGACGTCTCACAGAACGACCCTGAACGAGGTCCGAACCTACAATGTTCTTCATGTGAGGCAACGTTGTAAGCATTTGCACATTGTCTGAACTGATACTTGACTGTCTGGAACAAACAAGAAGCTCAAGCTGTAGTGATAATGAAAATATGCGCAAGCTCAATGAGAACTAAACCACTGGAATGAGACATTTAGAGAACTAACACTTTGCTATGTTGCACAAAACGGGCAGATTTGCAGCATCTGTTGTCTGTCGGAGGTTTGGCAAAAATATTCACAGCTGTTTTGATTGTTTAATTTTTCATTTTAGATTGGTAAAACAAACAAACAAGCCATTTCAGTTCTTGTTCATGGGTGAACCAAAAGGGGTCTTGGATTGAACCCAAAAACACCTGCCTGTGCTGCGACTGTAACACAAACAGCCAGTCGCAGATGATGGGACGAATAATGGGACCAGTCCATCAACCACCTGCCATTACCGACTCGTTAATCATCACGGATCTGTTTAAGTTCTGCGTTTGTCTCTGTTCCTGCAGCTGCTGAAATGGCTCTCTAAGTGGAGCCGAGGTTAAGAATAGTCGGTCTCCATTACTTCTTTTGCTTCTGCCGACAGATTGGGTTGTTCTGGTGTTCCAGAGCCGACTTGTTTTTCATATTTGGGCCATTATGTGTTTGAGGAAGATGAGGGAACATTCTGCATCTCTGTGTTTGTAGATGATCTGGATTCATGATTTCCCTCCATTTTGAGCTTGTAACAGTACCGTGGTCATACAATTGGAAATGACTTGTACATAATAATGTCTTCTGTGTGTGTCACATAACGTATTTATCACATTTTTCATTTCTATTATTGCAAAAAAAATATATAAAAAAAGTATATAAATTTAATCGTCCCACTGCAACAAGCAGTTGCATTAAAACCTTTTTTTTTTTTTTTTAGAAAAGTAATGAATAAAATCTTAAATGGCTTTTTCTTTTTTTTACTTGTTACTGATGTCAGTCCCCCAACTATTTCCTGTCCATTTTTGCACGAAAAAATGATAAAATAATAGAATAACTCCAAAACTTTTCTGTGAGTGTTGACTGAGTTCTTGTAGGGAACGTTTTAATCTCTGATTGTACTGAAACTGAATCCTCCCAAATGGGCAAACAAGAGAAATCATGCTCAAACACACATTCTCAGTGCAAACATAAACAAAAGGAAAAGAAAAGAAAAAAAAAACACAGTGCTGCGTTTACCACATGTGCGCAAGTTCAAGTTGTCCTAGAGTCTGTTGCTCATCGGGCTTCGTTGACACGCTGAGCGATGAACCCTGGATGACGGATGTCCAGCCGGATCTCTCGGTGGTTTCCCACTGAGCAAAGAAGCATAAATCAACAGATTCTCACAGCGTGAACAAGTGACCAAACTGGTTCATGTTAAGCTGCAGAGCAAAGTGTCTGGGATAACAACGTGTGCACGGTGTGCTCTTTTATCTAGCAGACACATCTGAGAGACGGCGGTGCCATGTCAAACAAAAGTCTCTTTGTCATTGAGCTCATTCCAGCTGACAATGTATAACATATAAAGAGACATTTGTGAGAGAGGCTCGGTTTGCCAGTGGCGTTTGCATATTCCAAATAACAGCTTTATAACTGGTATTCTAACATTGTTACTCCGTTTGCCTGGGGTGTCTCTGCGGCCATGCTAATGCTCTTACAAGTGTGACTTTTGTCCAAATTACTGCAGTGCATTTTTGCAGCCAAGTGACCTTTTGAAACCGGAGCGAGTTTCCGATTTTCAAACACTAATGTGGGCTTCTCAGCCTGTAGAAGCTTCTGAAAATAATATTCTCTTGAAATTTGCAGGTGTGCATGCGTCTTCTGCATGTTGTTTTTTTTTTATTCATTTTTATGTCTTTCATTCACAAATGTAATTCTAGAAATATGTGTGCATCTGTGTAATTACACTGTTTGGCTCATGTTTCCATCTAGAGCTCAATCACATTAATAACTTAGACTATTTATGTTTTTAAAAAACTGGTCTCTGATGTTGCAGAAATATAGTCTTTACTAAAGGAGTTCATGGAGCAGTGCATAAAACTTTTAAAGGAGAACTCACCTTAAAAATTCAACATGTGATTCCTGGCAATGAATCTCAAATTCGCACTTAATCTTAGTAGAAAAATAACAACGAGAGTTCATTTTGTACTCAGTCGTCATAACGTTTTTATGATGTAAAGCGCTTTGAACTGCCTTGTTGCTGAAATGCGCTGTGCAGCTAAACTTGGATTATTAACAAAGTCAAATTTATGAGTCATTCATGTAACATAGAAGTTACTTGAATGACTTTTAGAGGTTTCAAATTTAAAATATTACAGGAAAACATCTAGACGTTGGGGAATACCAAATATGGTACTGAGCTGTCTAGAGGTCTATGAAAAAGGCTGCATCTAGCGATCCGATTGAGGCAAAACCAACCTGGCTACACCCAGGCCTGATTCGTCAAGTTGTGCATGAATCAAAACTTCATTTAAACAGAACTTTGCTGACAAGATGAATTCGGCTGGAAGACCTGAAAGAGCAACACAACCCAGACAGGAAGTCACGAAAGACCCTCTAAAGCACTGCAGACCTGACTTCCCTGTGAAGGTGAGGATTTGACCCAGCAATAAGAAAAGACTGGGGAAGGCGGGATGTTTCAGGAAAACTCGCTATACAAACATAATCACTGCGGAGTTGGGATCGATCTCTCACCTGAGTCGGGGGAGAGATTTAAACTTTAAACGGTTTAAACTTGTTTTGCAGGTTTCATTTAATTAGTTCTTGAAAGTAAAATATGTCCATCCGGTAACACTTTATTTGAAGGGGGTGAATAAGACTGTCATGACACTGTCATAAACATGACATAACACCTGTCATGAATATTTATGACTGTTGTCATAAAGCGTCATTCGGTAAATTATGACACTTTTAATACAAAGTTGACATTATTCAAAATGTCTTTATGACAACTTGACATTAACCAGGAAATCATTACTGTTTAAACTTTACCTTTAATAACATAAAGTTACCTGATTTTTAAAGTGCAATCAGTAATACTTTTATAACAAATTTATATCAGTAATGATTTCTAGGCTAATGTCAAGTTGTCATAACAAAGACATTTTGAATAATGTCAACTTTGTATTAAAAGTGTCATAATTTACCGAATGACGCTTTATGACAACAGTCATAAATATTCATGAAGGCTTATTCATGTTTATGACATGTGTCATGTCAGTCTTATTCACCCCCTTTCAAATAAAGTGTTACCGTCCATCCTGGTTCATGATTCACCGATTCATGTTTTCACCACCTGGTTATCCTGAAGACAAACAGAGTTCTTGGGGTAATCATGCAGCCACACTGACAATAACACTAAAGAACAAACATGAATTGAACATAAAAAGACATCTCATATGCGCAGTAATGGTGATCTTTATCCGGTTAATTCACAATCTATGATGAAATGGCAACTTGGAAAAACAAACTGACATTTTGTCTCATGGAGGGCTAGATCTATTTTATACAACTTTGATTTTCTGTCTCAGTCCGGCCGTCTTATTGAAGGTTTCCAGATGCGTCTTTGGACATCAATCTGTTTTCGAAACATTATTAATTAAAGTCATGAATTGGTTGGTTTCAAAACGTCTTTCTAACTCATGTTGTCCAAATTAACAACAACAAACGTTCACTTTTCCAGGTGACTGATTGTGTTTATTTTGATGTCTGAACATCAATACATGCATTTCCTTGACTTGCAATACATCTGTTTGCAACATAAACGGCATATTTTGCCAAAAAAAAAAAACATGCTGAATGGTACAGACAAATATCTCTGACACGTCCTTGTAAAATGTCTTTAAAGGTCAAACTCAGACCAAAGCAAAGATATTTTCCTGCTTGGCAATCTGATTTCCTGCATTCACAAGAAAAAGTTGCTTTTGCCGACTGAAGGAAAACAAGTGATCTCCAGAGAAAACATGTTGTCTCAAGAAAATCTTACCTCTGGGTGCTCCATCTGAGCCTGTTATCCTCTCACAGAGGGTGACTTTTAACGAAGTTTAGCAGGATTAAAATCAGCTTTCCTCAAATTCCTTTAAGTAAATGGAGCCATTAACAAAACAGGTTGACAGCATTTTCTCCTGTCATCTTGATTTGGACCATTTTTGAAAATACTGTTCTCAAGAAATGCGTGTTTTTACATATTTCATTCAAATAACTTGGTCATTTCACAATTTAACTAATTGAAATTAGTTTAGACTAAAGTAACAAACAACCAGCTCTCAATCCAACACAGAAGAAAAAACATTTGTTTGAGAAAGTGATGTTTAATTCATTTGCATAATTAAAGTCCTTCGTTTTTTGTTTTTTTGTGTTTTTTTTAAGAACGATTAAGGAATAAATGGGAACTGGTTCGTTCTGAGACTCAGTTCAGATTGAGAAGGTGGTGAACTTTGAACAGAAGTTCAGTTTTAACAATGTGAGCTCAACTTAAAGCTCGTTCCTGCCGTCCTCCAGTCAGCAGAGCAAACCAAACGTCGGTCTGAAACCTTTGGTTTCTCTCACATCATAAAATCTTCATCAGGATCCTTGCAGGCTCTGAACAGCAGCAGGCTGTATATTAGGCCGGCCTCTCTGGAAAAGCAGTGAAAGAGTCGAAGCACAAAGAGATAAAAATAACTGGTGTGTCTCATTTTCGCGTGTTTGTAACCGTCATGTTCCGAAAGCAGAGCAAAGTCTCTACATTGATGCTGTACTTCTGGACGCTTCATGAGAACAACGAAGCATAGCTGGTGGAAAAATGTAGCTGTTGAGGCCAAACCAATAAAATTTTAACTTTTTTTTTCATTAATATTTTTGACACGTCCATCATACCGTAACCTCGCCTGGTTTTCAATTCACCTGGAGGCGCATCACACAAAAACCCCACAGGGGCGTAAAGGTCAGCTGTTGCCTTGACATCTTTCCGTCAGAGGTATAAGACTTTGAACCTGTGTTGTTTTATTTTATTTATTTATTTATTTATTTATTTATTTATTTATTTATTTATTTTTTGCTTTTTCATTTCTCTAAAAAAAATGAAAGTAGACCGACACCGAGTATGAAAGCATCCCAAACCCGGGTCATCTGTGGCCTTGTTGCTCTTTCTCTCTCTTGATGTTTTTGGTATCTCAGGATTTCCAAACAGAAACTGAACTGGTAGTGGACTGACTAAGATCCAAACAGTACTGCAGTCTGTAATAAATAATAAAGTATAAAACAACAGTTCAACAAGCAAATCTACTGCAGGTGTTTTTCCATAATAAAGCTGGTAATCACTACACAAGTCAATAAAAAAGAAATAATTTGTCACATCTTTTTATATATACATGAATCAAATTTTCACATTCATGTCTCTGCTAAGAGGATTCAGCCTGCAGAGAAGTACAAATACAAGCAGGAGAAACCTACTGGTTCTCCATGAATGTCTGTAAAAATAGACAGAAAGGAATCCATTCAGACAAGATCAACTTGTGTAGTAAACCTACATATAAACCTATATATTTTCTATGGAGGTTTTAAAATCAGTTTGTCTCACATGTTCAGAATCAGTCATGAATTTTGTCACTTTTTCCAAAAGTGATTTTTTTTTTTTGTGCCTTAAAAAGTGGTGACTTTTTTTTGTTTCTACTGAGGTCATTATATTAGGAAGATGTCAATGGCAATCTTGACTACGTTCCTTCAAGCATAAAATCTGAGGAATTGTGCCCCACCTGCAGGTTTTCTGTACTTCCAGCAACCTGTCCAACACACACAGACACTATTTTTACCAGCCAAAATATGGAAAAAAAAAAAAAAGCTTAGTTATTTATTTAGGTCTTTATGCAAAACTGGATCAAGTATAGATTAATGTAAGAGCTATGGCCAAACTTATGCTAAAAGAACATTTCCACGTCTCCTAATGCCTCTGCAGCAGTTCAAACAGGAAGCGTCTGGGCTGATGCAACGCGCTCAGCTTGTTGTTGGTCGGAAACAGAGAAACTGTAAGGATTCTCGCTGGAGGAGATGCAGCATCCTGTGATCTCAGCAGCTCTCTGCACTGTTTTCCTGTCTGCCTCAGTGCAGCTGGGCAAACCACACACAGATGAGAGAAGTCGGTGTACAAATGATGGAAGCACCGAGGCGGTTTGGTAGCTTGTGTTTTCCTTAAAATCCCCATCTTTAGCCAGAGTAAAAAAAATAAGTGATGCTGCTAAACAGGCTAACAAAATTACCCCCCCCCAGCAATTAAATAAATGCAAATAAGAGAAAAAAAATGTAAGCACTTATCTGCCTAAGCCTAATTTCACAGTTATAAAATTTGCATAAATGCTTCGAAAATGTCGCAGCAATTACCTAATTATAATGTCAGACTACATTGTGGAGATGCTATATCTGAACTGATAAATATTTATTCTTATCTTTGTGGAAAAGTCTTAAAATGACAGTGATTGGGAGCATACCATGTGGACAGGATATCTTTTTTTTTTTTTTTGAACAAGTCCATCAGATGAAGGGACTTAGGATATCTTTTTTTTTTTTTTTTTGTCTAAATTAATTAGCTAAAACATGTTTTACCTCTCCAGGACGTTCAGTCTCCTCCTGTTGAATCGGGTCATGAACAGCGAAGGTTTAATTACATGTTTAAACAAATGTAATGCTTCGTTTGAACACATGATTTGGGCTCAGAGGATTTTTAAATGTGCACCGGGCTGCTGCTGCTGTTACACGGACCTCGTTAAAAGTATTTTTGAGATTTTTATTCTTTTAATTGGTCAAAGACTGGAGGATTGTCTCTGGTTCTGTGTGGGGGGAAAATGTCTAATAAGGTCAGCTAATGTGTACTTATCAGTCCAGTCACCCTCTTAGACACATATCTGCCGCAGCGTCGTCTACCGATTGGTTTGACGGGACATGGACCACTGGGGGGGAAAAAAGGAAAAGACATTTTCAGACATTTTGCCACTAATGGCCAAAAACTGCCTCAGTCTGAACTCAACGCTCTGTTGGGATTTATTGGCCCCCATGAGTGACAGGAAAATCTGAGATGTTTATGCTTGCTTTTCATTTCTGCCATCCTAAGGTTGTCCTTCTTTGTGTTTAGTTCCGGTGCTTGGAGAACTTTTTCCACTCAGGATTTTTGAAACATTTGACGAAGAGCTCACATCTCTTAGAGTCTCAGTGGTTCATGATAAAATGCTGAACATTCATCCATTAAAGGTGGGTGATATTTATCATGAAGTGGTGAATTAGAGGTGGTGAGGATGAACGCAGAAACCCAGGTTGTGAAGAAAATGATGAATTTTCCAGGGCTAACCAGGACTTCGCAGTTCAACTCAAGAGCAGGGAACGTAAGACGTGGAACAACAACAACTGACATTAGATGAGAACCCGACAAGAGACAAAGACAACAGGTGGGTTTTAATACACAGGAAGGGTAATCAGGAGAAACTAGACACAGCTGGGATCAATCAACAGGGAGGGGGAACAAGGACACAGAAAAAACCAAGAAATAAATACACAAAACACAGATCGTCACAACATTAAATAAAATCAATTTTCTTGAGCATGTTAGAGCACCTCTTCCCCACTCAGCTCCTCCAGACTAGCGGCAGCAGCAATTAGCAAACACCTGCTGAGTTTAACATTGGAGCTACTTCTCAGTCCGACGTTCCTCAGAACGGAGAAACATTGTTTTGCGATGATGTGCTCTCTCTGTAAGAAAAGAGCTTCTTAAAGCGACAGAGACCCATTTTTAAGGTATCAAATTGTAAAAATAAATTTCTTTTAAGTCATGTTTTCTCTATGCAGTTTTTTTCAAAATAAAAACTGAAGGTAATAGTTATTTAAAATGGCTCCAGGAACCTGTAAAATGAATAATTCCCCTTTAATCTTGCAAAAATCTTTCCTTTTTTCTAATCAAGCATTTTCTTGTTTTTTCTTGAAACAGAGACTCAGAGCAACTTTTAATAGGCAGGTTATTTTTAATTAAAAGA
The DNA here is from genome assembly GCF_000485575.1 of Poecilia formosa. Classification (NCBI taxonomy): domain Eukaryota; kingdom Metazoa; phylum Chordata; class Actinopteri; order Cyprinodontiformes; family Poeciliidae; genus Poecilia; species Poecilia formosa. The sequence continues at coordinate 648,119 of NW_006800150.1, forward strand.
ACATGAAGTATACTGATTATATTACCATCAAATACCATCAGAATTATGCTTTAGTCCTTCTGTTTCAGGCAGTCGTGACGCCCCCAAACCACAGCACCCACCTTCAGTTGATTGCTCAAACGTTCATTCATATGAGTCTCTTTGGCAAATCTTGCTGACAAAATGTCTTTTTTTCTTCTTCTTTTTTTTACTCTTAAGTTTCCTGGTAGATAAATGTGCCGGGAGCTGGAGGAGAGAGAGAGAGAGAAAAAAACAGAGCATAATTGACAAGCAAAGAGAGAGTGAGTGGATTAGAGTGGATTAACTTTAAAGAGTATGCAGATGCAGAACCTCCTCCATCGGTGAAAAGAGGATAATTGGTGTGATCTTCTGACGTTAGCCGTCCTGTGCGGAATAACAGGGTGACGGTGGAAAAACAATGCTCCGCCGCAACGCGAGCTGGAACAGACTCCAAGGTTCACCGTCGGCTCTCATCCTCCCACAAATTCTCTTGCACAAACAGTGAAACCTGGAACCTCCTTTGTGCGTGTAGTACCCACTCAATGGACTCATTATTCACTAATGTGGGTAATTAGAGCCCTTTGATCAGGGCGGATGGATACTCAAAAAGTACACTTGAAAAGAAAAAAACAACACAAAGTGTGGGCATGTGTTGTGTGCTGTGGGTTAAGTTCAGGAAGGCATCGACTGTTTTTCCCTCCCTTGTTGTTCTGAAATTAAACTTTTGCATTTTATTAAAGGGACAATATTAAGTGAAATCTGATTTTTTGAGCTTTATATCATGTTATAATGCTATCCCCTCACCTGGAGTGTTGCCTCGATTCTGAAAAATCATTTAATTTCCATGGCAACCATTCGTCTGTGCAAAAACGCCTGGTTGGACCTAGCTCCGCCTTCGAGGACAAAGCTCCTCCTCATAGCTGCTGTTCCCAAGTGTCCGCCTCACAGAGCAGCCCTTTCCCGCGACTCGACAATTCAGCTCATTCAGACTAGCCAGCAGCAATTAGCAAACATCTAATGGAACTGCGCATCTGCTGGGCTCATTTTAAGAGCTGCTTCTCAGCGCAACACTGGTAGAAACCTTGCTAAAGGGTTAATATAGGAGCAGTGTTGTGAAGACTTCCTGAAGACGGGGTTCAAGAAAGAGCAGGAGCTTCTTAAAGAGACAGAGTCGAAATGTCAAGACAGTAAATTACAAAGTCATATTTTTTAAAGACTTGTTTGATATATACGAAGTTTTTAGAACAACTGAAGGCGACAGATACTTGATCGATATGAAACACTTTATTGGGGCTGGAAAACACGTAATACTGCCTCTCTAAATGACAATAGGAGCTATCAATTATAGTTACATTATTACATTATTGCAGTTCTGAGTTGATTTGTTGGAAAACACGGGAGAAGAAAGGGCGTCATGACGACGAAGGTAAGCAGCAGACATGTCCGCTGTGAAGAGGGTTAGGTTGCAAAATAACATCTCAAGCATTGAACATCTTACAAAGGATTGATCAATCATTTAACAACAGAGTCCCTCACAACTGGACCTGTTGGGCTGGACGAGGGAAGCCGGCGTGACTTCTTGTGCATCCAAACGCGGCACGATGAGGCTGAAAGTGGTGGGAAAAACTCTCCTGTTTCCTTTCTTTACACGTAAAAACAGTCAAACAAGGACATGAGAATACATCCAGGAAGACTTTATATGTACATTCTGGGTGATGGCGTAAAGACTGTCTTAAACTAATATTTAAAAGGCATCCACCATGCAACCGCAGAAACTAAAACAAGCCGTCTTCCAGAACAAGCTCACAATAACAAGTTCAAGTTGTCCCTTTGGCTTAAAATGAACCGAAGCGACCCTGCTATACAGGACACAGACATTACAGGGGAAAAAGTGTTTGGTAATTTGAATTTGGACAGATCTGATTAGTTGTGGATGTGGAAGCTTGACGGGATTAGGATTGGTTTGGATTTAGAATCACACAGAGAGCCTAGTTTTCATAAGCCAGCTTGCACCAGACGTTGCTGAAGTCGATCCGTAAACTCTCTCAGATCTGACGGAAGACTGGTAGAAAATGAGTTTTCTCTTTTGTGCATCACGTGTTTGTTCCCAGCAGCTGAAAGGAGGTGGTAACATAAAATCTAATAAACCAAATTAAAATGCACACAGATACTTTTTGCATCACTATTAACAGAAAAAAAAATGAGAATCTATTGTTTTCAACTGTATCTGTGTGTTTTTAATTTGACAAATTACCCTGAAATTTCTCCACTGAAGAAGAGTTAAGTGTTATTTTATTCTAGGTTGGAACAAATTTAATCCAGTTGGATTTTTTTTTCTCAAAATGATGTCATTAGAAAAACATATTTGCCAATGCGAGTGTTTTTTAAAGCAGTCTTGTCTATAATTCTCGAGTTAAACTGAGGTTTAAAATATTTAATCCTATAGCAGCACTTCTCTGCAAAACAAAATCACAGCATTATATCACATATAGATATAATTCATATTATATGTTAATTTACTTGATTTCTCTGATTATGTGTCCTTTTCTTAATTTCCATTTAAATTTAGACCATTAGTTTTCAAGGAATTGCTTTGTGTTTCTACAGGCTTTGCCTTTGACTGGCACAGAGACAAAATGATTCATCATTGTTGCGTCTCTTATATCGACATTCAGGCTCAGGTGGATTTTGGCAATATTTGGGAGTGGAATGGACAATTAACAATGTCATTTTCTTACTGCAACTCAGACTCAGCAGCTTCTCGTCCTACACACGTTTCAGCCGCAGAGCCAGCGCGCTCAGAGAACGATTAGTCTGATAATTGGAGTGGCAATGCTATTATTGCAGCTGATGCTTCCAGAGCAGACTCGCATCGCGTTAATCACACCAGGCAGATGAGTAATTTTAGACAGCGTGGACGGACGGCCTCTGACCAAACAGACGATGATTAGAAGAAGACGACTCACAAATCTTCAAGGCTGAGAGGTAATGTGCGACGAACCTCTAATGAATGAGAGAACCGTTCATGACGCTCACTGGGTTAGTGTGTCGTTACTGGAAGCAGAAGAAGAAGAAACAGAGGACGCATTCAGCCTTTTAGTATGTTAAATGTGCCTTTTGAGATATTCACTAAAGAAGAGTAAAATGTCAAGGAGTTATCTGAATGTGTAGGTGGAAGATGCAACAAAGCTGAAACTGCATTCAGTGGGTAAGGCATCAAACATGTCAACATTTTTTCTTAGTTTAAATATTCATCTAATAGCTTAAAATCCACACCAGATTTTAGCAACAGTAAAAGTTATCCACATATAGAAGTGGAAAAAAAAAAACAATCTAACAAAAAGTTGGACAAAACATTGGAACAGGTAAGGGAATAAGTACTGACATCTCTCAGTATTTAGAAACCGTTTGTCCCCAAGCAAAGAGATGGAAAAGCCACAAAATCTAAAGTCAGTGGAGTTACATGTATAAACTTCTGAATGTTTTGGTAGATGCCGTCCAAGTCAAAAGGTGAAAAACATTATTCTGCTGTAATCCAGTCAAAGTGTTGATTATGTAAGAAAAATCCCAAAGCTCATCACAAAGTCATGGAAATGTAAATATTTTTTTTTCTGTCAGAAAAAGCATAAGAAATGCACTCAACCACAATATCATTCATATTTTCTTACTGCACCAGACTCCACCGCTGAAGAATAGGTCCTTGTTAAGCTTGTTAAAAGTTTCCTACAGAATATTTTAACAAGTCAGTGAAGTGCTGGGATAAAATAATAATCTGGTGTGCATTTTACATGACGCGCATGGCACCAGCAGATCTCATAAAACTGAAGGATGACTGGATATTGCTAGCAAGGATATGAAGAAGTAGTAAGTGTGGATTTTTAAACTAAAACTGCTGAAACTCTCAGTTTGTTCTGTGGAAATAAAGTAAAACAGAACGGCTGGGTCAGTCATCGCTCTTTTATCACATTGAAAATTGATGGAAAGAAGTCAGAGAAAATAAAAACAACCCCCAGAACCAACAAAGGATGGTTCATGTCTCCTTATTGTTATTACCAACAAAGGCTTTTGTATAAATATGTTCAATACGTTGCCTTTCCTATCTGAAACTTTTACTCAACATCATTTGTGATCAAACTTGCTTTGATTTTCTTGCATGTGTGGATAAGTGTAACAGTGAATCATTGTTACATTTATATTTAATGATGATTTGATGTCACTGTTAAAGGCAACATCTGGGTTTCAGTTCATTTTATTTTGATTGTTTGAATGCAGGAGTTTGGTTTGGGTGTGGCTTCTTTAACATCTAATCATTTTCTCCTATAAGGTCAAATTGATCATCTAACTTTTCAGTATCAAATTAAATGACTGTTTAAACCATAAATGCATAAGATGAGAGCAGATGAACGAGGTGAAACGTGACAGGTCAGTTCGTTCTTGTGAAAAGTCACCTCTGCCATTTCCCTCTCCCAGCAGGTGCGGACAGTCAAAAACCTTCCCCAGGACGCCGCGCATATTTTTACTGGTTCTGGGGCTGCATGGCAGACAAGGGTGTGTTTTCACACTTTGGGTGTTTTCTACGTTACGGTTTGAGTAATTATTGGGATATGTTCTGTTTGTCTTGATTGTAAATAATGCATTGTCTCAATAGCTGTTTGATTAAAATAAACATTCTTGTCTTGGTTATCATTTTTGCAGTGGTGTATTTCCAGTGACAGGCACATTTCACAAAATAATTTATGTTTAGATGTTTCAATTTATACTTTCTTACAAAAAAAGAAAAAAAAAGAACAAAAAGCAAATACAAATGATGAAAAACAGCGTTCTGCATAATTAGCCATGGCAGCAAGTTTCAAATTTTTGTTTCATTTTTCATTTAATAATAATAATAATAATAATAATAATAATAATAATAATAATAATAATAATAATAATCTTTTTAGCAATAGTAACATGTTCATGGCAGGATGCTTTCTACAAAAAAATATTTGTAAATAATTAAAAAGCACACTTAGTTTATCACACTCTGTGACCTTTCAATCTTGACCTTTGGTCAAACCATTTAACATCATTTCCTTTCTTTTTGGAACACATTCATCCTTTTCCGATTTAATTTTAAGGAAAGATTACACTAATCTAATAACAATAATAAAATAAAAAGCTGTACATAAAGTTCATTTAGAAAAAGAGATTATTAAATAAAATACGGTTTGTTTTTAAGTGAAAGTGCAGTCTGGTTGAGATGAAGCGAGCTTCACGTGTACCATGAAGAAGAAGGTAGAGAGCACTGCCGCCCCCTGCTGACTGACAGTAGGTAATACAGTTTTACATAAAACCCCACTAATCATTTGTTGCCTGTGAATACTTTGGTTAATCTTTTAAACAAAAGCAAATAACTTTTATTATTTCAGGCTTTTACTAACCCAGCTGCCAAAAACAAAGTGTCTATTTTAAGCAAGTCTAACATGGACATTGTTTAATTTGTCCTTTTATTTCTGTTTTACAAAAGAATAATACTTTTCTTCATTTAATAGCTGAAGAGTGAGGCTTAGACATATTTTTTTAGCAATCAATGTGCTTTTGCTTAGATAAACAAAATATATCTATAAATATCTTGACATGAACATGTTAAACTGCTAGAGCAAAATTGTTTTCACAGATATTTAAAGTTGGGCCAAAATTAACAGAGAGGGATTTGCCTAATCATGTTTTGAAATGGCAAAATAAATCCCTTTACAATGATGCATCTGATGTAAACTATGAATTTAACATTGCAGACCATTAAAATCTAAACACCACTGGAAGTCAAAACTATTACTGGAAAGTTGAGTGGAGGGTAAAAATATGTAAGAAAAAATTTTTCCACAGCCTTGAGGAGGTAAGTTGATTTAAAAAGTTTGTGGTAGATTCACTCTGGCTGAAGTTGGTGCTTCAATATTTATAGAATCTATGTTAAAATAGAGGCCTGTAAATGTATTCAGTGTGAAAATTAACAACCATGGATCAGTGTCTCCCTCAATAATGCTCAGGTACAGTAAATTGTGTCTCCTCTCCTACACAGCCACAGAGCCAGTGCGCTCAGAGAACGATTAGTCTGATAATTGGAGTGGCAATGCTATTATTGCAGCTGATGCTTCCAGAGCAGACTTGCATCGCATTAATCACACCAGGCAGATGAGTAATTTTAGACAGCGTGGACGGACGGCCTCTGACCAAACAGACGATGATTAGAAGAAGACGACTCACAAATATTCAAGGCTGAGAGGTAATGTGCGAGGAACCTCTAATGAATGAGAGAACCGTCGCTCAGTTATTAATGTGTGGAAGAAATAGTCTCATGGGAATCAGACTGTTTAGAAATTTAATTTCTAACACTGTGCAATTATGTATAATATTTTTATTCCCTTTAAATTCAACAGCAAAAACTTCACCTGCAAAAATTTGCCCTCTTCAATCAGTTAGCTAGTTAGCGTGGCTAACTGTTTTGGTATAGATTTGATACTGTATAAATACAAGGAAAGTATCGCTGATACTAATATCGAGACCAGTATCGGATCCGAAACAGATACCACTACTGATAATTGTATCTTGAAATGTCATTATCACTGAATAATGTAATGACTGGACTTCACCTTGTCATGATTATGATCAAATACAGGGGCAAGAGTTTTGGCAAATAACTGTGTTTTGTAGTCAACTACAACATAGCAATGTAGAAGAAAATAAATAAGATAGTTCACTTTTCACCTTTACTACACAACTGTTTATTAACTAAGTCACTAACTGTGGTCTGCATACATGAGGTCTGAGTACTATTTCTAACACAAATCATATTTAGCCCTATTAAAATTGTCAAACACTACAAAGGTATACAATTCTGCTAGTATTGAAAATGTATTGATATTTGGCATTTTAAGTCCTGCATATAAACTCTGTGATGTGGACATAAAGGGAGAGAAACTGCAGACAGAAATATCAATCTCATTACAATACCAGTACTCACCTTGGTATAGATAGTATCGATATTTAGATCGATACGCCCAGAACTAGCACTGACTGCTTTGCCGTGGGTCACCAAAAGGTCACCACATTTCTTCCTGTTATACTGATATTCCTGTTTTACGAACATATTTTGTCCATCTGACGTTTTCTCATAAATTAATGCTCGTTTTCAGCCATGTTTTACGAGTGAAAACCAGTAAAAACACCATAAATCGTGTTTCATTTTATTTCTATTTGAACGTTTTTATTGGTAGCATTTCCTAGACAGCGTCAGCAGTCAGGAAAACATCATCTGAAAATTTTAAGAAGATCCTGCTGCTCACTTCATAGACTGCACTGTCATGGCCAGGGACCCCATGGCAGAGAAGAAGTTTTGCGGCTTGACAAATTTCTCCATTTTTGCTTCGTCACAGAAAGGAGGAACGAAGAAATCCTGTGGATTAGACAACCCAATCACCCAGTTGTAGGTGCTGAAACAGAAATAAAAAAAATTAGTTAATTTTGCCTTAACAAAATTTATTTTAAAAGGACAATATTTTACACTTTGTCTATTAACTATTAGCTAAAGATAGATTTATGTTGGATTTTCTTTTTTTAAAACCACTAATCTGTTACTGCAATGGATTACTTTATTTTGGTAGAAAAAATAGATGTGTTGATGTTCTGCATTGAGCTGGTTGTTGTGTTTGTCCAACCTGATGGTGGTCCATCCTGATTTTGGAGAGTAGTGTGTCAAAGTCACAGGAAGGCAGCCGAACTCAGTGAAGGTGGATGAATACGTGTCTGCACAAACATGAAACACGACTTTATATGTTCCATCCAAAAATGACATTAGTTCAAGGAGAGCTTGTGTTGCAAAGCCAATATGCGGCCATATTGGAGGGTTTTTGAGCATTGCCAGCCAGTTTATGGTCAGGCCACAGCTTCTGAATCGGATTTAAGTTTGGACTTTAACTAGGCCACTCCAAAAAAATGTTTTTTTTTTAATAATTCAGAGGTGGACTTGCTGGTGTGCTTCATGCCATTGTTCTGCTGCATAATTCAAGTGTGCTTCGGCTTAAAGGCACAAACCAGATTCGTTTTCCTGCAGGAAAATACAATATTTTATTTTAATTCGGGCATATCATCCGGGTCCTGACCACCACACTGCTACCACCCTATTGATAAAGGGAATTATTTTCTTTTTATGAACAAGGTTAGATTTATACTTAAAAATATGATCGTAATAAATGATAATATCATAAAATGTTGTTCACTTCCTTACAGCTCCAGAATCAATTTGACACACAGTCCTTGTAGAAACTGAATCGACTCACATGTCACAGGTCAGGGTTCATTCTCACCGTTATTGGGAAATTGCCCCACCCAGGTGTTGGTCAGCAGACCCATCCCCCAAGAGGAGCTGGAGCCCAGGAACGTCTGACCGAGCAGCAAAGCGTCTTCAGGAACATGCATGGGCATGAAGTAGGTATCCAGAGGCAACTTCCTGCACTTCTCAGCGCTCCAGTTGATTTCATACATGACCTCCTGAAAGAATGGATGCAGGCAGTCATCACAACTTCATATTTATTACTGCATTTTTGGGGCTTGCCTATGCAATGGATGGCAGGAACCTCCTGTTCTACACCCAATAAGCGGTCTCTTTATATCTTTATTTTATTTCCATCACCGTTAATGCGGCCTGAACTGCTGTGTCCACCCCCACAAAAGTGGTATCAAAATGTTCAGCTTGACTCCGAGAAGGGAGCTATTACTTTTAGTGGGATTCCGAGTTAAAATGGCGACATAAATTGCAAAAAACGAGCAAAAGACGAGGCTGAGTGTCTCACAGAGTCAGGAATCTTTCTCTTTGAGACACACACAGCACAGTGGATTTCTGACTCCAAAACTATTTTTAACTCGCCCTCAAGACCACAAAAATCGCTCTATTGGTCTCAAAGTCGGTCATGACATAGAAACACATGCCTGGTCCCGTAAAATGTTTTCAAAATTTTGCTAGGGTTTATGGTTTTTTGTCAGGGTCCTTGAGACCGACGCTAGGTGTCTCATAAGGATTGAAACTCTACCAAACAGAGAGACAGCCCAGGTGTATTCATATTTTGTTTACATAAATTTATTATTTCTCTGAATTTTTGAGTGTGAATTAAAATCCTTAGTATGAAGGTTGAAAATTTTCTAGAAAAAAACAATTATCCACTGTCTTTATTTTTTTTTATTTCGCAGCGTGAGTGAGAACCACATGTGCAAAGGTTATAGTCGTCAGTCTCGGACTGAATTTCACTGTGCATGGGGTTCAGCCATTGTAGTGTAGTGGTGAACCAAGTCAGCTGTTGCACTATGGTGATGGACCTGGCATGAGCTTCAGTCATTGCACTCTGGTGGTAAACCATGTCAAGCATGTCAGTACTGCACGGATTCTTACCAAGAGCAAGTCCAGCTGTGCAATCTTGCTGGCTTGCATGGACGTGTTATTGGTTAAGTGTCAGAACGCTGGGTCCAAAGCGACATGCACATGTCGGGCAGGCCCCAGTTAAATTTCTTCAGGAATTTAATATGTCTAGTTTTTATTTGTTGTTTTTAAGACTCTGTAGTTGTGGGTTTAAATAGCATTTCACTGGCAATGTCCTCCTGTAACATTTATAATTACCCAGTAATAGTTTTACATTTCCTGTCAACCTAACATCTTCGAATACAAAAACACAGTTGACCACCAGGCTTTTCTGGGGGAAACCCTGCATCTGTTCTTATAAATTTAAAGAACACATTTAGAGCTCACTGAGTAAAATAATTTCTTTCAAAAATAGATTATTGATAGATTTCGGATGAAAATAATGAAATTGCTAGGATTTTGTCTTAAATAGCCTTATCAATAGTAATACTGAATGGACAGCGGTTTATCAGTCTTTATCCCTGCCTAAAGATTTTCATTTCTGCTTTAGTTGTTTAACAAAGAATAAACATTATAAATGTACAGGTGCCATTTTTCTGTAATAAAAAATGTTTCTGCAGGTCAGGGAACAAGACAAAAAATGTATGTTCTTTTTCATGCATATTATACTCAGCATGAGTTAATCATTAATCACATAAAACCTCATTTGTGTTTCTCTGTGCCAATCAAAGAGTTGTTTTAAAATAACATATAACTGAAAAAAAAACATATCCCAGGTGTAAAGAAAATCTATTTCCAATTCAAAAGTTTAATTGAAAAAAAAAAAATCTTTGTGGTCTGATGAAAACACTGAAGATCTCTAAAGGAAAGAAAATAAATTCAGAAAAAATAAATCTGTGGGACGGGTTCCTTCAGATGAAAGGTTAGTATAACTGATGTGTACAACCTGGTTGTAGAGCATCAGCTCGTCCACTGCCACAGTAAGATTCCCGAAGTTGCCATAGTGTCTGGCCCGCAGCCTCTGTCCCAGAGCGTCGTAGGCAACTATTCCTGATGTCACCATTAGTCCATCTGCAGTCGTCTGGTGAGGAGATTCAAACGGTAAGAAAGCGAGTAAAGATTCAAAGATCCAAGGTTTCAATCTAGATAAGAGTCCAACAGGAAAAATCTTTAAAAAGGTACGAGAAGTCAGTGAACGCACCACAGTAACGCCACCAGTCAACAGTTCTGGAGCAACTATGGAAAAGCAAATTAAAATAATTGAGAAATGCTCTTAATACAAATCGATTTAAAAATGTAACATTATGTTTTACACAGCTTAAACCTGCACTACGTAACTTTTACGAAAACGTTTTTTTTCCCGTGTTTATTAAAACCGTCATGATGTTGTGACAATTTGATATGAGGCTCCTCCACATCCTTCCTCAGCTACAAAAATGCAACGCTCAGGTCAAAAACAACCAATCACAGCCAGGAGGAGTGTCTTAGCGCTGTCAATCACCTCATATATGTGATGCTAAATGTGCTAATGGCTCAGAAAAAAATTACCTACAGAAGACCCGCCTATCTGTCGTCATCGGTAGCTATGCTAACTAGCCTTACACTTAGCATTTGTGGTTGTAGTGAACCAGCTGTAGCATAGCAGAGACCAAGGGGTAGAGGTTGAGCACAAGAGTGATTGACAATGCTAAGTCCCTCCTTCTGGCTCTGATTGGTTGTTTCTGCTCTTAGTACTGGGAGCACTGGGAAAAGAAATGGAAGCTCCATTTTTTTTTTTTTTTTGTTTACCGATTATGTATCATATCACAACATAATCATAATTTTAACAAATATATAAAAACATATATATATATAATTTTTTTGGTTTGTTTTCTAAAAATAAAAGTTACATACTGCAGCTTTAACTGGAGGGAAACGGAAAGAACCTAAACACGTTTTCCTCGTTTTGTCTATGAACTATGGCGACAGACTCCAAAAGAATCCAAAACATTTCCCAGAAACACTTACAGCAGGGTTTTGGTGCCTGACCGGTAGCAGCTACCAGCAGCAGGCTGAAGCAGGACAGCACCCAGACGGAGTTCATGGTGAGAAATTTCTGGAGCAGAACAACCTGTAGGTGCCTTGAGGAAAGCCCAAACACAGTCCTCCTTATATAGCCGCACACAGCTGACTCTGTTCACATGTTCCGCCAATAGCTTGCTTGTTTTGTGTTCCAAGGTCTTCAGATAACGTTTTATTTGGTTAGAGGCTATTTGAGCTCACTAAAAAATGGCGCGTTATTCATGTCTGCAGAGTTGAACGACTAAATGCTGAATTCAGCCATTTGATTCTGGTTTGTTGGAGCAGCGATGCAGGGCTGGGCTAATAAAATAAAAAAAGCAATGGCCAGTTCAGCACTGATGGAAAAAATATTAAACATTCACGAGCTGTGAAAGTTTCTCAAGACACCACGCGTCTAGTTATTCTTCGTAAGATACGATAATTTAACTCTGCACAAGCAGCCAAGTATATTTTGATGCATTTGAAGCATTTTTTTAATAATATGTGTAAAATAGATTTATCAGCATCACATGGCGGTCACAAGGAGTGTTTTTTTTATGTTTGTTTGTTTGTTTTAACTGCAGGTGGGAATATTCCCAAGGTCAGCGTATTTCATCCCCTCCTCCACTGTTCAAACAACTACTCACGATTTTGTTCTTTGACGGAGCCATGAGTTTCCAAAGCTTTCATAATCATGACCGATGCTTTTTTTTCCCCATTGAGATGGTAGCAGCAGTCCAATTCCCACAGACAGAACTTCTTACACAAACTAACGAAGTATTCATGATGAGAAAATATGAAATATGTGTTTTATTGTCAAGTGTTTTCAACGTGTGAACATACTCGTTCTTAAAGATGCAACCCCCAGAACCAGATGGAGAAGGAGCATTCAGTTTTTAAACTGGAACAAACTTCCAGAAAACTGCAAAACTGCTGAAACACTAAGGGCTGTTAAATCAAAGCTGAAACCCCACTTGTTTAGAGTTACCTTTGATAGAGAAATATTTGGAACGCAGATCAGTTTTCATGACGTCTTTATTCTGCCACTGCATTGACATGTTTTTTTTTATCATGTTTTAATCGTGTTCAAGACTTTGAACTACCGAATTTGCTAAAAATGTAAAATATGAATTAACTTGACTTAAGACACAAGAAGAGGTACTGGGCAGGTGTTCTCATCTTTCTCATCTTACATTTTCAAATTTGTAGTATCCCGAGGCTGAATTGCTTTGTTGATATGAAAAAGTGACACAATATGAAGAATGAACAAGTGGTTTCTGAAATTTCAATTCTGAGAAATGCACCAATGTGACATAAAACCCCAAAACAACAAAAAACAAAAACAAACTGCACAGTGTGCGGAGAATTTCAGCCGCATGTGTCGAAAAGCAAACATCGACCTCCACAACCGACCAACGAACTGTGTGAGTTGCATTTTATCACCATTTACACAAATTGATTTAAGACAACAACTTCAAACAGGTCAGGGTAAATGTTATGTTTATTTCCCAATATGCATCATAAATTACAACCTCTTTGTAATCCTTGTCCTAGCAAAGAGCACATCAGACATTTCAGTGCAAAAAAGCTGTAGCCATGTTAATTAAAACAACAATTGACTGCCTTTCGTTAAATCGCAACGCCAATGGTAGACGCATAAATTAAAAAATAAATATAATTAATAAAAAAACAAAACAGACCAGCAAAGGCTGAAACAAACAGAAGAGATGTTTAGAGAACAACTTATTATTTTTGGTTTAGGTTCCCTATTATGCAGCAAAGCATCAACTTACAAAATCCCTTCTATGTACATGTATGAATACTGACGTTATTAAACATGTTATAACCTTGTTACAGTTTCTAACAGAAGTATCGCTGAGATGACTCGGGATTTCTGCGTATTTTTCGTTCCCAAATAAGAATTTACAGTAGATTTGGGGATTTTTTTTTTGTGTGTGTGTGTGTGTGCACCCGATTGGAGAATCAAGCTGGAAAAAAACACAAACAAAAAGGTAAAAAAAAAAAAACCCAGTTTTTTTTTTTTTACCTTTTTCCCCGTGAACGTCAAGTTATATGCAGAAACCCTGAGTGCAGACATTGTGCAAACAGAACCAACACGTTTGTTTGTGTAGTGAAGCGAGTCCAACAAATGTGCCGCAGTCGTGTTCACTGACCGCCGTGAAGTGTGGTTAAAAAGGCTTTAACGCATTCTGACATGATCTCTAAAATGAAACAGTTACTGACTCCTACAAATGATCGCTCAGAATCTAGTCGCTTTTGTCTGTTCTGATCCCTTCCCCACAACGGATCTAGAATAGAAAAAGCACCGTTAGTTCACCTTGCTCTGCTGAATTCAAAATACACAAGTTGTGTTTTGTTTTTCTTGTGAAATAAAATGCTGCTTTATTTTATTCACCATAAACCCTACCTGATTGTTATATATTTACCTTTACACTTTGCCTGTCCAACAGGGTGCTTTCCTAGCGCTGTCTTGGTAACAAGCTAATTGAAGCTTTTCCAATCTGAAATAAAAATTACCATGGCACGAGTAAAACGCACACAAGCGAACGCGCAAAAGCAAATGAGGACCGTGAAATAAGACAAACCCTCAATGGAGAGATGCTTTGCCAAATCAAACATTTTTCTAGAAATTATTAACTGTAAAAGTCAAATTTAGAGAGCTTGTCTAGTGGTATAAATTGAGTTCAGGTTAGTGTCTGTAAGAGGAGAAACTGCTTACATTTAGGACCGCAGAGATTAAAGCAAATGAGACAATAAGAACAAAACTGGTTCTTGAAGGTGGTCAAGAAGAAAAACAAAGAAAACTCCCTAAAAAAAAAGACCATTGCTCCGACGTTGCAGAAATTTCAGATGTTGAGTGTGGCATCCACATTTCAAGTCTTAAGTCAAGAGTTTATGGCCCCTCGGTCGTCTGACCCTCCATTTTGTCCTCTGCTTGTCCAGGGCCTTCTGTCAGCAGTCTGAAGCGTTCGAGTCGCTGGCAGGTTTCCGCCGTTGCCTCACAGATTTATCCTCATCCTGCAGAGCATAAAAAAAGTAATTTTAAGGTTAAAGTGCGACACTCGAGGCCTGTTTCTTCTTCAACAATTTTTTTTTTTCTGAAAACAAGGTCCCTAAAGGAGGCGATGCTTTTGATATTACCCTGAATATTCAAGCTTTGTAGCTTGAATATTGAATACTCATATTCCAACTCGTATTTAAAAATGTTCTGTATGTTTTCTTTTTACGTTCCAACATAACATAGAAGTTATTCTTTGAAACAGATCTTTCACTCAATGGTTTCAGTTTTATTGTCGCTGATGTTGCCCAGTTGACCACGGTAGCAAGACATCGGAAGATTTTCAACAGCGACACATTCTGGCTAAACACAAAACATGTTATTTGCCGCACTGCATCCCAGGTGGAGAACATGAGAGGAAACTGAACTGCTGGGTAAAATGTTGTCACCCAGCAGTCACAAACCAAAACTTCAACAGAGAAGTCAAACTTTACTCAACTAGAAGTTTACAAAACCCCCAAATGAGTCACCGCTTTAGAGTTTATCAAGAAAAATTAACTTAGAGGAAGCTAAGTACGCAAAACGTGATGAAGAGAAAGTTATAACGTAGCTTTAGTATTTTTCAATACGACTTTATTTGGAGAGGGTAATTGCAGGGGTCGCCAACTCAAATTTAAGATTTTTAAAGACAATCATGAATAAAATGCAACACCGATGTCATGACAGAGATGTACAAGAGTCATGCAAGTGACCAAAACTATGAAATTTCTGGGGTCTTTTTGTGGCTCATCGTAGGAACTTTGTGATACGATGGCTAATGGCTTTTTTGTTAGCTAGCTAGCAGGTATTTTCAGCCTGTTGACGGTGGCCGTGACCACCTTGAGTCACAGAATGCAGTGAATGAAGAAAAGTCTGCACACGGCTCAAACTTTGGCCTGATAGAAGTTCCTAAAAAGAATGTATGAAATTAAATACTCTTACCACGACAAGACTTAAGACCTTTGATTAACGAATTTAAAGCCTACTTACATTTTTAAAAAAAATAATTCAAGGCTTTAATTTTAGATAAATGAGTCTAACATCCTGTATAATCTACAGAATATTTGACGGTTCAGACATGAACCAGAAACCAGAAGCAGACACAAACCTCTTGCTTTTTTTGTGTCTTTTATTTATTTCTCATCAGGACTCACAGTCTGGAAAACCCCGTTCTGTCCCCACTCTTCTGGGGAGTGGTCCTCAGCTTCCTCATGCTCTTCCTCATCCCCCTCTTCCTCTCTCACAGGGTCCATCCCATCTTCCTCGTACTCCGTCAGATAGTCTGACTCCTCCGCTGGACACAGAGATTTAAAGCACACATTATAGAGATCACTCAACTGAGCCCACAATACAAATAATACCTACTGTATTAGTAGCAGGTGCTATTTAGAGTAGCAGAAAATTCTAATTTAATTGGGATCCTGGACCCTTTAATTGGTATTACTACTAAAAACAAAGAAGAGGCTCCAACTCTTATTTATTCCTAACCCTAACACACGAATAAAGCAATGTCTGTTCCAGAAACATGCCGTTACGGGCAGAACGGACATTTCCTCCGGTTCTGGGAAGCAGGTTTCACCTTCTGTAGCCACGTAGCTTTGCACCGGCTCTATCCTGGACACGATCTCCGCAAGATCTGTGAAGTCAGCCCCGGGACACGTGTCGATCTGAGAGACAAAAGGATCATCCTCCTTATATTGTAAATCCATATCTGTTGTAGTGAATGTGTATGTTCTACAGGAAACCAACAGCGTTCATGGTGTGTGTGTGTGTGTGTGTGTGTGTGTGTGTGTGTGTGTGTGTGTGTGTGTTATAGCGGGGCTCACGTCTGTCCTCTTGCTGCCGTTGTAGTCAGCTGAGCGGTGATCCCTCAGCATGTTCTTGATGATGTCGCCCCGCGCCCAGCCGGTGAACAGCATCTTGGCGTGCTGATAACCGATCTCCTGCAACAGACGTTCAAAAATGCTGAAAGTTTTAGAAAACACTTTTTTTTCTCCAGCTAATTAGTGAAATAACATGGCCGAACTTTTGGAAGATAGAATATGTAAAGATACGGTCAATGACTGAAGTATTTGAGTTTATACTCAATTTGGAGAGGTGTGTGTATTACATCTCCAAACAATCAAGTCACAATCAAGTGACTGTGTTGCCTTCAGTTGTTATAAAAATATCAAACGTGATTTAAGACATTTGACGTTGCAATTTACAGCCTTTAATTTTGGTCTGTGTCTCTTTAATAAGCTCCTGCTCTTCAAAACATCATCGCAACAGTTGAATTACTAAACTAAGTTAACTTTCTAATATTGATGTACTTCACTGAGATCCAGCTGCATCATGCCCATCATGCTCTAGGAATAAATCATCACTCACATAGATCTCATCAAACTTGCCAAAGTCCATGGTCTTGAAGCGGTCGATGGGCGGTCTGATGTACTCGCAGTAGGCACTTTTCTTTACCACCTCTAGCTGCCGGACACAGGACACGTATGCCAAGCGTGACTGGATCTCCGCCATGTCCGGCACCTGAGGAAGGAAATTAGGCCAGCTGGAGTATTGTGATTGTATTTCAGAAATTTTAGTAGATTTCACAGATTTATTTTTTCAGCAAAAAGTCCTCCAAGGCTGTAAACTCTGAGTCCATCCCGTTCTTTACCTTAACTTTTTCTGCCCAGGGATTGATCCGCTTCCAGAGCAGCCACCAGCCGGACAGGCTGTCACCGTAGTTACAGAGGTCCGTTTCGTCCTGGCTGCCCACATCGATGGCGATGACCGTCCTGGTGCCCACGTTTCTCGCAATGTCCGCTGTTGGACGTTTAACATCAACCCGGAAAAACAAAAACCAGCAGCAAAAAAGCAGAGCAAAGTTACCAGCGTGTTTGTGGATACGATTGTTTGGACGCCAACTCAGGGCGGAACAGAGTCTGGATGGGCTTGAACCGCAAAAATGTGGGTTTGTGCTGATGTACTTCAGATTATTTATGGCCAATTTGTTAGATAAAAACTGAATATATCCAGTTCGACAGGCATGGAGTCTGAATCATGGCTTTTCCGTCTCTGTCTTAGAATTCTGTGGCTATAAATATTTTTGTGGCGTTGAATTACTTTAAGGACAGAAACAGGAAGTCTATCCGCAAACCCCCAAACAATGAACCTTCAGTATGAGCCAGGAAATACAATAAAAACAGCTGAATTCATTACATTCATTCATTACTGATTTAAAGGGGTTTCTTCAAGTCTCTTGTCTGGCTTATCAGAAGAACGCAGAGACAAAATTTCCAAATATTAGCATTTCATCAGATTATTTCCTCTGGCGAGTCTTAATCAATGTACAATGTACGTATATACAGCTTAGAGCAGCACGTCTGGGTTTAACCCGAGTCCAATAGAGGTCAGGTGCTGCTGCCTTAAATGCATTCAAGAGATAAATGTAATTATTTATAAATCAAAGTTCCTCCCCTCAGTATCAACACACACAGATAACATTTATGTTTTTCACAGTTGACCGAAACTGACTTCATAATTTCAAAATGACAGACGTGGGGCTGGGCGATTTGCATCGTGGTTGCTTGTCTTTGGGAATCACATTGGGCGCAAGTTAAAATTGGGCGCCATAATAAATCCAAAATGAGCCAATCAGTTTTGCATTTTGTTAATGTATAGATGTCTTAAATAAATAAAAGAGAAATACTTAAATGAGATAAATGACAGCATACAAAATCGCCCAACCCAACAACAAATCAGAAATACCAACTTAACAAATTTGGATTTTCTTGTCAGGACAGACTGGTGTGCTGTGCAAAATAAAAGCAAATATTCTTTTTTTTGTTTGTTTGTTTTTAGTGCAAGACTGAAGGCAAATTCTCCACCCAATGTTTAATTGATCCACACCAGGCTGCTTGACGGGGCAAAAATCCTCTCAGCCACTTCAATTCATCAGGACCAATGGCTACAAGTTTAATAAAATGCTGACTTTTCCCATCTTTAAACCAGAGCTGCATTCAGCAAACATTCAATCATTTATTTAACTGAAATAAAACTGAACTGGTGGAAGATGTATTTGAGACATTCACCTTTATGGTCTTAAATTATTCATATCCCTGGCAGATTTAAGCTTAGATTAATCTATTCAATTTTAACTACATTTCCTTCTGAATGAACGTAATCATAACATTTTGAAGTGACCTAATAAGAAGGGAGATACAGATTAAGGTGATGGCAAAGAGTCACCACCTCTCATCTCAACCAGGAGGTGAGAAACTGTAAAAATCTGCTCAGCAATAATGGAAACAGATCAATTATATTTATTTTCACAACTGAGTTTTCTTTTATTTATTTATTTGAGCTCACTTCAATTTTTAATCGAAATTTGCCAGGGGTACGAATAATTTTAGGCTTAACTTTACATAGAGGTGCATTTCAGTACGTAATAAGATAATCAAAACCTTATTTCATTTACTTAATTCAAAAGGTGAATTTCATTTCTACGCATTTAGTCAACAGAATGAACACAAACCGGATTTAAACATATCACCGTGTGTGTAATGAATCTGTAAAATATGAGATTCGTTATCTCAACTAAAAATAAATCAGTATTTGACTTGAGATTAGATGAGTTAAGTAACTATCTATACTGGTTTGATGTTTTTTCGACTGGGAAAACTCAGCATCACCACTGGACTACCCTCATATAACCTTGTCTCCTTACTTACCGTTACAGGTAAACATTAGTAAATTGATTAATACGGCTTCCCCTCATACAGCGCTTCCCCATCCATCGCTCCACCTCCCCCCCGCCTGGAGCTGGCCAGACATTCAGAGGTACGGAGCGTTTTGGGGGCTGAGGGACTCCACCTGTACTTGCCTGGCAGGTTGTTGATGTAGCCACCGTCCATTAGCAAGTTGCCGTCTTTGGGGTCGCAGAGAGGCGGCAGGTACCCCGAGAGGGTCATGCTCGCCCGTACATAGCGCCACAGAGAGCCTGGCACACCAGGGAGGAGGAAGGAAGGGGAAGGGGGGGGATAACATCTCAATAACGTTTCCTACACCTTATTTGATTAGTGCCGACACAGACCGCAACCCAAACAGCAGAGGGAGCTCAGCCAGAGGGCGGCAGCTGATCCCCGCATATGCTGGGACTGCCGTGCTGCTCATCTTTAGACTGTGTTGCAAACCTCATTACCCGACACAGAAGCCCTGTGAGACTTATGCAAAAGGTAATAAAGCAAATGGCAACAACCCCCCAAGAGAGCACAGAGGCCATCACAGACCTCCAAACGGTGTCCCATCAACAGTGCTTCATTGCTTCTAATTGTGCGAAATTATTTATTTTGTATATTTCTACATAAATAGCTAAATAGCTAGATAATTAGCTGCCTAATTATCTAGCTACATAACTAGCTAGCTTGCTAGATAATTAGTTCACTAGATAGCTAGGTAGCTGGCTAGATAGATACTTAGCTGGATAGCTAGCTAGATAACTAGCTTGATATCTAATTAAATTAGATATTTAGACAGATATCTAGATATTGAAATATCTAGCTAGATATCTATCTTTATATCTAGATAGACAGGTATCTAGCTAGATATTTAGATATCTAGCTAGATATACAACTAGTTATCAATCTAGCTAGATATTTAGTTAGCCAGATGGAAGCTAAGGTCCTTTACTTGCAATGTTTCTATTGACAAAGCAGCAGCAGATGTTGACTGGACAACATTTCAAGGTCTGATACTGTGAACATGGCAGAGAAGCAACCAGCCTACTCAGTCCTGCAGCACAGCTCAGAGCCAGCAGGGGGCAGGAGAAGGCTAGACGCTGCATGGGTTGGAAGGATAAGGAGCACCACAGAGAAAAGCGAGGGGTGCCGCTGTGCATGTAGTATGCTGATTGCTAAGGTGGG
The DNA here is from genome assembly GCF_000485575.1 of Poecilia formosa. Classification (NCBI taxonomy): domain Eukaryota; kingdom Metazoa; phylum Chordata; class Actinopteri; order Cyprinodontiformes; family Poeciliidae; genus Poecilia; species Poecilia formosa. The sequence continues at coordinate 668,505 of NW_006800150.1, forward strand.
ATTATCCTACTAAAACGTGACTATAGAGAGGCAACCGGCTTAAATTTCGATTCAAGGGCTTTGTTCGGTTTAGATAAGGGTTTACAGTGTGCAACAACAGGATCCAGAACACATATTCTCATATTTACAGCTGATCTTCAAGAACTGGCATGCAGATAAAAGGAAGCAAAGCCAGGGAGGAGAACAGGAGCTGAGCAGGAGAGGCTGAACATGTTCCTGTAGGCAGAGATGATTGAAGTAAAAACAGGAGAGTGACATGCTCCCGGGGGGTGGGGAAGGAGAATGGCATCAGTTCAGCCCATGGGGACAAAAACATTTCGATCCTCCGAAACGCAGAGCGATCCGTAACAACAGAAAACACATGATGAAGGTTTGGTGTTTCACAAGACTTCAGAGTCGCAACAATATTCATCATCCTTAAACTTTTTCACATTTTATTCATGTTAAAACCATGAAATTTAAAGTACTTTATCGGGACATTATGTGACAGACCAACAGTGAAATGGAAGGCAAAGGTTTTCTTTCATAAATAAAAATCTGAACATTTGTGGCCAATGTTTATATTCATGTTATGGCTGGGCAAAGTGGCAAAAACTGTATCCTGATAAGGATTTCTTATCAGTCAATATTAACATTTATTCATTAGTTGTTTTTTTTTTTTGTTTTAAATATCTAGCCAAACTGGTAATATGATATTTCCTGTTTTATCCACAGCTTTCACTCCACACAGTCGTTTATTTTTAAGCGGTTATGAGGCATGGTGACCAAACCTGAAACTGCTGCTGCGCACGTTACTGAGCAGGTTGTTGCTAGGTAACCAAAGAGTGAGTGAGTTAGTTGATGCCACCAACCTAGCTTAGCTGGCAGTGAGAGGTTGGGCGGCTAAAGTATTTCAATCTGTCTACATTACCCAGAATGCTGTGCGGTTCTGGACTGGAGTTCAGTAAAAGTATTGAAAATTCTACCAGATGCATTGTCAATCGATACACATCTATCTCCATAAGTGTTGCCATTGATTTACTGACCAGCTCTAATCTATGTGTTGGTCCAACACATAAAATGCCATTAAAATGTGAAAAAGTTCAAGGAGTGTGAAGAGTTTCGCAACAAATCGCTATCTCCATGTCGAAATCAACACATTAACCCTCAACTTATTGTAGAAAAAAATATATATGCTAAAAAAAAAGAAAAGCCAGCATAGACAATTTTTTTTGTGTCATCTTATGAACTTCCAAGGGAAAATGAATTATTTTAGCTCAAATGTCTTGGACAAAAAGAAACTTTGTGGTCATGCATAAGACGCTCAAACATGCACGGGCAACATCTCAGATCTCAGAAATGTTGCATAGCTGGATTATAGTCCAACACACTGATTTAAGAACGGAAAGGGTTACATGAGTGTATCACAAAGCCAGTGGGATCTAGAACAGGATGTATAAAACAGGACACTTAATCTACATCTATAAAGTATTTCCTTCCAAACCATGGGCTCCCAATGTTCGCCTGGTCAAGGATGGGTTAGTTACAAATGAGAACTGGGGTAACAGTAAAGAGGAGGGTAGCCAAGTGGTTGACCGTCGATTCAGGGAACGTGGGGAGAGAGAGAGAGGTGATTTTTGGTGAGTGGGTGTTTGAACTCTGACCTGGGACATTGTTAACATAGCAACCATCCACAAGCAAGTGGCCATCCTTGGGGTCGCACAGGGGAGGTAAATAGGGGGTGTAGGAGGCGCTGGCTCTAACATAGCGCCAGACGCAACCTGTCGGGGAAATGGAGATGGACAAGGAGGATCACATCAAATATGAGCCGGACTCCACGTCACAGACGGTGGAGAAAAAACAACAACAAAAAAACAGGAGGAGGAAAAGAAAACAAAACGAGAAGGACAGAGAAAGGAACAGAGAAGAAAGCAAAGACGGAGAGGAAGAAACACTTGAGACACAGAGACAAAAAGCTAAAGAGGCTCCAAGGAGAAAAGAAACAGAAAGAAACGGGATGTTTTCTCACTAAAGTCTACTTACAGTAATGTGCAAAAGTCTTGGGGCATCCCAGTTCTCTTTTTACAACGTCGATCAACTTATCATAGTAATAAAAGTCTCTCTTTATTGGCTTTTAAGAATGCATTTAAACTGTTCCTTGTTAGAAGATACACAACCTGAATTTTAAAAGCAAAAAGAAGGTGCACAAGTTTGAAGTTATTGTGGATTTTGTCTGATAATGAATAGTCAATTTCACATACACCGGCTCTAATAAACACATACACCTCCACTGACTTTTGGGTAAATGTTCCTTACCAAGCCGCAGAAAAAGCTCATGCCTTTATAAGCCACCATCAAGCTTTTTCACAAATCTGGCTTGAGATCTAACCACTCATCAGAGGACACAGTAGATATCATTTAGGTTGGTTGGAACTTGCTTTTAAACATAATCTATACATTTCCAAAGAGCTTGAGGTCTGGACCAATCCAGAAGATTACTGCCACTTTATCCATTATGAACGCCAAACAGTTTCAATGTTTCAATGAACTTTTGTAAGTTGGAAAATCTGATTCCATCCGAACTTATTTCTGGTCACTGAAATCAAGTGTTTCTCATACAAGTACAAAACTTTTTTTCCAGAAGGGATTTTGTTTGTCCATGTGTGGGAGGAAAAAAGACTTCCAAAGGCTGAAGGTGTTGGAGGTTTGGAGCAGGTGTTTCTTTCTTAGGCGGCACCCTGGGTCCACATTCAGGGATCCTCCAGCTATGATACTTTAAGCCTTAGGGCTTCTTCTGTTGCTCTTAAACAGAAATGCTCCATTTAGTTTGCATTTCTAACCAGACAGAGATTTCCATATACACATCAGAACTGATTTAGTAATATATAAAGCATGTTAGCAATGGCCCAGACCTCAGTCGTATGGATTAAAAGTCAGACCTGTGGTAGGAATCCATTGTATTTAAATGAACAATGCCATTTCCGATTGAAGAAATGTTCAAATATTTAAATCGGACGATGCCATAAGTTTTTTGTGCATCAACTTCAAACTTGTTCCCGTTTTTAAAATTCATTCAAGTTTTATGTTGGTATTCAATGCAGGAACGAGTTAAACGCACTTTTAAAAAGGCCCTAACGACTTTCATGCCGATAATGATTGCATATCAGCCTCCTACTGGGATGGCCAAAACTTAGACCTCGTTTTTGAGTTGCTCTTAAGTATTACTTTTATAATCTTACTGTCATTCTTTCACTGTCTGCTTCAGATCCCTGTCCACATGTTTTGTTTTGTTTTTGCCCAACCCTAAAAAGATTTTTCCAAAGGTTTCCATCCTGTGTTCACACAGAGACAACATTTTAGAGAAAACTAAACTGATTTGGAACAAAAGGGCTTCCAGAGTGAAAATGTCTCTCCTGGTTATTCTTCTGGACAGTGAAAATGATCATGCAGCCTAACTGCTAACCTGATCCATAACCCCAAACGTGTCATACCAATCAGACTTAACCATTTTTTGTTTCCTTACTGTGTTTATCACTAACCTCATGTGGAAGCCTTATGTCCCATACTTCGTGTTTAGTGCCACTTATAGGTCTGGAGAAGTAAAAACAATTGTGTTTTGGGCCGTTCCTTGAGTTTTCGTGTGTCTAAATGCTTTTTTTTTTTTTAATGGTTCTTTGTGGACGCAGGTGAGACTGACAACCTATATTAGAAAAAATGTTTTCGTGAGGATGGAAACGCGAATATGGCAAACTATTAGTATCAAAAAGCAGACTTAAAATATGTTGTTCTGAACCATAAATAGTGGGATGTGCCGTTTTTTTCTGGTGGGTAAAATGCCCCTAAATCTAGTGACTGAGCACAAATAAAACATCCTCTGGATGATAAAACATGTATGAAATGTGACAAAATATGTATACTGCACATTATTTAAGCCACTGTGCATTTTTTTACGTGATCGTGCTTTATTTACACCACCAAATGTTTAGATTCACAACATGTTTCACGCAAAAACGGCGCATCACCCCATTTACAACATGTTAATATTTGATTTTTGATACTAAAGGCTTGCCATACTTGGGAAACCACTGTGTCGAGATCACTCGTAAAGTCCTCAAGAAAGCCTGGTAAGTTTTGAAGCGAAGTATAGCATTTATGTGCAGAAATATAAATTTTTAATTCAAACTTGTTGTAGTTGTACATTTTCAAATGCAGCCAGATTTGTTTTAAAGACTCCAAAAATAGGCAGACAAATACTGAATAATAAACTACAAACAAAGAAAAGCTTGATTGGATTAGTATCAGTCAAACTTAATGGTTGACGATTGAGAATTACTCAACAAAACTGGTTTAGAACGTCAGCTTCTGAATGATTGGCGCTTTAAAATTGAGCTTAACATAGCATTAGTGTTGTTAGGAGACTGGATCAAACGGGTGACATGGGGAGAACCACTCAGACAACGGCAAGAGAGAGGAAAAGGAAGAGAAAGAGTGAGTAAGGAGACCATCAGTTTGTTTTAAACTACTGGAGATGTAATTATTTTTCCATAAAAAGGAGATTAATGGGGAAATTAGTAACATTTGTGCCATCTCTGTAGCTTCGATGTCGGGATACGGCCAAAGAAAAAAAAGCAAGTTGCTTTCTATGTGACAGCCATTGAAATGGCTGCCCAGTAAGTTTTTCCTTCCCAAACCTGGAGTACTGAAATGGTACCAAATAAAAACTACAGGAAGCAAAGAATGAAGGTGAATATAGGACAGAAACAACGTAGTACGTTACTGGGGGGGGTAATGGAAACGATTTAAGAAGCGATGTGTTCTGGATCCTACATGTTGACACCGACGTAACAGGGGACTTTTCTGATTTAGGATCAACATCTACACAGGTTATATCTAGGGCAGAAGCTTTAAAAGGCTATCAGAGTGAGGCATATTTACACTAAAATAAATTTAAAAAAAGTTAGCATTTAATGAAAAGAAGGGACGTGTAGAGGAAGTGAGAAAAGAAGATGAAGAAAGAGTCTAGATGAAGCACATAACGGGAGCAATGACAGAGGAAAAGGCTTTGCTTCAGCAGTTAGTCCACACACATGCCAAGGTGCAAACATCAGCAGCATTCCTGCAGGACATCAAATACAGCGCTAAAGCTCCATAAAACCAGCAGCTACAATGCAATTAAAGCAGCAAGATGTCAATGTGACGCACCACGCTGCAAAAGATAGCTTAGCGTTACGTTAACTGGAAGTCAAGAGCGCTGGATTTGATTTTACACATTCAGAAAACGCAGCACACAACTGGTTAACTCTTCGGTTGAAGCTAATTCAAACACAATTAGAGGATTATTCGTGCAGAGTCGCAAACAGTTGAACATGTGAATTAAAGTCGTTTTGGACTTTGATGTCTGCCGTTAAATTGTCTGATGGAGAGAACATTTAAGGTCCACCACCTCCACTTCATCCAAACGCTAACGAGAAACCTGAACAAGACCTGACGAGTCTTTGGAAGTCAGGGTTGGAGACGAAGTGCCTCAGGTTCTCTGAGGTGAATCGCAGTTTAGAAAACGAATTAATAAGAAAATGGAGAGAGAAGACTGGTTAATGGCCAACGATTAATCAATATTACAGTGCTAATCATGATCTTTTAAGGAAGATGCATTTTGGAGTTTCTAGAGCTGGGCGATAAATCGATTTTATAAAATTTTTGGTTTTTGAAGATTAAACTTTTGGAATAATCTGGATCCCCACCCCCCCATTTTGCTCTGTGGGTTTCCATGGTTCAGAGTGATGTCAGCATGCTTAACGAGCGAGTTTCACAGCTTCCATTTATTCCGACTTTGAATTCATTACGACAAAAAGTAAGGATCAGGCTCAGATTAAAAAAATAAATAAAAAAATAAAATCAAGTCATAACGCTACAAACTTTATTTCTAACAGTATGATTTAATGTGAGAAAAAGGTTGAAATAATATGAAAATAAAGTCTTAACATTACCAGAATAAAGTCGTGATATCAGGAGAATGAAGTAGTAATTTTATGAGAACTCCAACAGAAAAAATAACAAAAATATATCCAAGATTTACCAGCACCCCTCCAGACCCCACTAAGGGACAAGGGTGTAAAGAAAATGAATGAATGAATGAATGAATGGATGGATGGATGGATGGATGGATGGATGGATGGATATCCAAGATTTTTCCTCATGAGGAAAACAAAATACATTTGTCTTTATTCTGCTAATGTTGTGACTATGTCCTCTCAGCTCACAGAAGGAATAGCTGAAACAAAAGCCACTCTTTGAAAATAGTTCCTGTCATTTGTAATTCCTTTTTCAGAAAAGAAAATGATGGGGGGAAAAAAAATTCTTAAAATTAGAAAATGGATCTAGTATTAAAAATATATATATTTTATTTTGAAACCATATCGCCCAGCCTAACTTCATGTCATCCTCACAACTAGAGAGCCACGCAGTCTCATTTCAAGTGACTTCTTTTCACTTTTAGTCCCAGCCTGTCTTCATGCATCATAAGGCTGTGAACATTGTTTTGTGAATCTCTCTCTCTAATAACTAAATTATTGTCAGTGAAAGAGAGACTGCGCTGGCTGCTGCAGCTTCCTGGCATCAACTCGTCCCTAACACTGATCTTCAAACGTTCCTGCTAACCTACCTGGAGGATGGTCAAAACGTTGACCTTCTGGCCTGATGTGACCTCTGCTGAACAGTTAGATCTCCAATGGACCTTTCAGAAGCTACCGTCACATTCGTTTCTAATATTTTACGCTTTGATAAAGTTTTTAAAACATTCTTCTTGAAAACCAGTGAACTCTTATTGGTGTGATTTCTACTGCAGGTGTTTGGCCTTGGTGGAGGTTATGAAAACAGCAGCTTCAGTCTTTAGTACAAATCAGAAAGCAAATCTCTGCCATCATTAAGCCCAATCGGTCCAAAAGTCGGGTTTTTGTCCGTTTTGTGCTCCAGGTTATTCAAACGGTTATTATTTTTACATTTAACACCAGCAGATACAAAACTTTTCCGGAGTAGTTTTTGATGGTTGACATGCCATTGCATTGGTTCTGTAACGTGCTCAACTCAGCTCGGCTGCGACTCACCGTCCTGATGGACGCGCATGGCTGACGCCGTGATGTCCGTGGTGACGTTGAAGTATGGGAGCCACAGGTCCTGAAGGTTAAAGACAGGGTCTTTAACTGCTGCCATATTTTTCAATATTGTTCTATTAGCAGAATGAAGGTTTGGACTTTTCTCCTACAGTAAAATTTAAGCACTTTTCAAGCTTTTTCATGGTTAGTTTTCAAACTTTCCCTGGACCACTTTAGAGATAAAAACAGCACAAATGAATTAAAGAAGACAGTTTCAACACACTGTTTTATATCATTTATTACTGCTATTAAATGTCACTATTACACATAACGTACATGCCTGACCTAAAAAACATGCTCTTGCTAAATTCTCTGGCATTTAGCAAATAGGAATATATTTGCTAATTGCAACTGACCTAAAACAAGAGAAATTTAATCTGATTTAACTTCAGACAGAGTGAAAGTCTCTTTTTATTATCTTTAAATATCTGATTTCAACTGTAAATAAATTTAGGCTTTCAATCAAATGATACATTGCACTTTATTCCAAAACCACACAGTTTCAAGGACTTTATACAGAAATCAAGAACCTTCTAAACCTTGAGAACAGCTAAATGAAATTCAAGCATTTCTAAGGATTTCAAGCACCAATACAAACCCAGCAAAGGTGAAATCTATCAGAAACGACTGCATATGAAAAATCTTGCTAGAGAATAAAAAAAAAAAAATAAAAAAAAACATCTCTTACCTCAATTTGCTTGTCCTCAAACACATTATAGATGCTGGTGTTGAAGGCCGAACCGGAGAACATGGAGGTGATGGGATAGGTGAGGTCCAGGACTGTTTTAAATACTGAATTCATCGACTGTTAAACCAAAAAGCAAAGACACATCAACTTCTGTTCCATCGCTCTGATACATTAGTGCTTCTTGGTGACGTGTTAGATGTAAACTAGCCACTACGTATGAGAAAATGGAACAAGAATGGACATAGCAACGGATTGCACTGAACCTTGGACCATTCTCTGGCTCTCTGTTTGGTCCGAACGGCGGTCCTTTCCTCGGCATACAGCGCTCCGATGAACGAGCCGATGGACGTGCCGCCCACGATGTCGATGGGAATCCCGGCTTCTTCCATGGCTTTAATCACCCCCACATGTGAGCAGCCTCTGCAGGACAAAATGCACAGGATGTATGATGAAGTGAACTTTCACATTAGTTGCACAAAATAATCGTTGATTAATTAGATATGCACTAAAAATGCTGATTCTGTGAGTTTAATCTTTGAGTTTGAGCTCTGTTTGTTTACAAATACAAATTAGTAAACTGCAATTATAACTGATTGTTTTTAGGTTGGCCAATTAAACTAATCCCCCTCTCCCAGATTTTACTAAATCTAACCCAGAAGCTGTTAGAGGTGCTGATGTTTTTAGCAGCAAGACTGGCTTTTAAGTCAAATTCTGCTCCAGGCCCCATACAGCCTTGGACCGGCCCTGCATGAGTTAAATCTGCTGCACTGCACAGAGATGCTCAACAAACAGGAGATTGAATTCTATGGTGCTAATGTGGCTTTCGTAGCTTTTCCATTTAGTGTCTGCTGCGTTTTTAAAAAGAGTCACAGAAAATGTTTTGGTTGCTCAAGTTTTAAGGGACGAATCTCTCAGATCTCCACGCGGCCGCGGGCAATAACTCTGGCTGACTAAGTGGACAAAGCATTTGGTATGGTTTGATGCTTCGTGTAACCGGAAAAATAATAAAAGAAATAATAATAAAATAATATAAAACCAGAGTGATGCGTCACTATGAGGAGAGTGCGAAAGCTAGCTAGCTAGCAAATATATATTAGCAGCTGGTTAGCTAGTCAGCTACTTAAACCAACTACTTTGGGCTCAGACTCACCTGGCTCCGCCTCCACCCAGCACGAGCGCGATGCTGTTTCCAGTGAGAACTCGGGCCAGCCGAGAGAAATCGCTGTGTCTGTCCGCCGTTTTCTGAAACACCTTCTCATAAACTTCCCTCTGTGGAGACAAAATACAAACGGCAACGCATGAAAATTAGCTCTTTAATTCAGAAGACTTTTTTTTTTTTTAATTGTACAGAAATGTACCAGTTTAGTGGGGCTGCGTCTGGAGAAGACCCGGCGGGGACACTTCAGGTGGAGATGACCTGAGCACCAGCTACGCATGTTGAGCCACTCCACGGTTCTGGACGGACCGGGTCCGTCTTCTCTGTGCAGCAGGATGAGCTTCTTCAGCGCGCGGACGGCCGTGTTTTCCAGCATCTGCTCCAACTTTAGGGACGACGACAAGAGGAGATTAGCGTTACGGTGCAGTTATCACCCTCACAGTGCTCTGCTGGCGGACACGCACCTCCCCCAGAGCGGGCTCCTGATCCCCCACGCCCACTATCAGGATGCAGTCAGCCTGCCGGATGCAGCGCTGCGTCCACGGCGTCATGCTGCTGTCCGTCTGGTACAGGACGATTCGATTGATGTCCTCCTGCTGGGCCAGCCAGCCAGAAAGACGGTACTCGTAGATGCTGAAATCAACGGGGAGATGAGGAACGGCGTTTTATTCCAGCAACAGTTCTCCGTGGATCTTCCAGAGTGGCGATTAACAGCCACTCTGGAAGATACTCTGAATAGCTAACATCTACAGTCTTCCTTATTTTAGCTCTTGCAGGTACAGCTAATCAGCATCAAGGAAAACGAATGGGGCACCTGGATTGGCTGCTGTGAAAGCCTGTCATTAAGCATTGCTCTGAGGTGCTTTCAAGTTCCCAAGCTGCATTTTCTCCTGAATATGTTAGCATTTGTTGTGTTTGGAGTTACGGTACACAAAAACATTTGCAAACAGTCTGAATATGCAAATACTCACGCTCATTTGTGGTTCTGTAATAATCTAAATTTGAGAGAAATGGAACAAAATGTAACAAATAAACAATGTTTTATGTTTGAGCTTTTAATATGCACAGCTGTAACCTTTTTCCTTTTAAAAAAGTGGCTCTCAAGTTTTCAGAATTTAGTTTTACTAGGCTGGTTAGTCACAGCTGGTACCCGCGAGTCCACTGTTGAGTTTTTAAACGTGGATATAAAAGAAAAGGTTTTTTTTTTCTTAATGGAGTTAATTGCATAACATTTTCAAAACCGAATGACCAAAAAGTACAACTAATATATGTTTAGATGTTTCTTATTTGAAAAACGTGATTAAAAAATTACACAAATATTATCCTATGGAATAAAATGTTTTCATCTTCTCATTTTTCAAAAATTTTTTTTTTTGTACTTTAAAACTTATAAATAGCAATAAAATAGTGTTTCTTTAAAAACTGCAAATTATATGTAGAGAGAGAAATTGCGGCTCAATTGTTTTCGTCTGTGAGCCGAAGGCAAAATGACTGAAGTTTGATTTAGACAATGAGGCATCAAATCAAATCTGAAGAAATTAAACAAAGCAAATTAAATTCACACTCTAGTTTCCATTTTCCAAACTTTACCAGGCCTGGAAAAGATGGAAAATAAATGTATTACTTTTCCACACAGCAAAGGATCTCTGGATAAACTTCAAACAAATTAATATACAAAAAGGATTTGAGAATGTGCTCAATTTTAGAAATGTTTTCGATTTTTCTGGAAAATGTGTTTGTAATTCGTAAGAAAAAGAAAACAAATGCTGGAAAAGGGAAACGTTTCCCTGAGCACTAGACTGACCTGTCCAGAGCAGACGCTCCCAGCCGCTCCCTGATGATGTCACTGGTGAGAAGCAGAGTGGGGCCTTCGCGTGTCAAACGGGGACAAGGTCAAATAAATAAACCAAAACAAGATAAAGAGAATGAGATAAAGAAATGGAGAAAAAATGTCCAGAAAGTGAAGGGGGGTGGGGGGAGCATTTACCGATGGCACTGAGGGCGTGGCTGAGCTCCAAGTTAAAGGCGCTTATTGGCACTTCGTCACCCACAGGAAGCACAGCCACAGTGGAGAGGTTACTAGTGGGGTTGGTGACATCCGCACTTTTCGTCATACTTGGCAAATTCAGCGCCGAACCTGTTGAGCAGGGAGCAAAGAGTGAGAGAGAGAGAGAGAGAGAGAGAGAGAGAGAGAGAGAGAGAGAGAGAGAGAGAGAGACAGGGAGGTGTGTGAAGTCACCCTCTGACCTGGGAACGGCCCCCGACCCTGCTGCAGGTTCCCCAGAATCTTCTGTCCCAACAAGTGGATCAACCTCGTCACAACCTAAGAAAAAAGACAAAAAATAAAACAACAAACGTGAACCAGAAGAGCAGCCATAAAATTACAAAATTTAATAAATTAATAAAGTATTTATACATGTGATAACATAAAAATGCAGAGAAATAAAAATAGAAATGATGTGCAACTCAAAAAGTACACATATGTAATAAAATGTGGAAGTGTTTTATACAGATTCATCACATATGGTGTAAATATGATTTTTTTTTTTTTTTTATGTTTTCTGTGCCACAGACTATAAGGAGAGAAGAGAAACTCTCCTTAGAGGTTTTGGGTTACCAGACCCAAAACCTCTGGTAACTTTCATAGCAACAGCTGCAGACCAATCGCCCCGTCTGCTGAGCAACAGAGGAAAACAAGTAGAGCTCTCAAAACTGATACTGAATTATAAAATAAGTAAATTATATATAAATGTTATTAATTAATTATGGTTTCCCAATTATTTAAGAACTACAAGTTCATTTCAAAACTCTGAAACAACAAGTTCTAGAACACAAAAGTTTTGGGTTTTATCCTGTTTTTTTTTTTTGTTTGTTTTTGTTTTTTTTTTTAATGTATGCATTTGTGGATTCTGAACAAGCAAAGCAATCAATGAATTTGACGAAAATTCAAATTGTGACGCTGCAAGTCAAAGACTGAAGATGCCACTTCAGTAAAAATGGATGTGAAAAGTGCCTCGTTTATAACAAATTCTTCCTATTTTTTTAATCTTTCAAACAACACAAGCAAAAGAAGACTGAAACCTGCTTGTTTTCCTTTTTTTTTTTTTTTTAGTATACTTATCTAGTTAAACGCTTCAGAAGTGTGTGTGAATGCTGCGGAGATCACGGCGTTCTAAATGACGCGCTCGTTTCACCTGCGGGTATCGTCTCTTGATGTTGTTGAGCGTTCCCTCTGGCAGCTTGACCAGCTCCGTGTCCCTCACGGCGTGCACGGTGGTGGCTCTGGGCTGCTTGGTCAGCGCCTCCACCTGGAGGACAAACAACATCCTGCTCCAAAACCCAGAGTTTGACTCAAGAGTCGAGCGCCTGCTCAAGAGAAGAGGAAACCAAGTATGCTTACGACACCAATGAGGTCTCCTCTGCCGTATTCCCCCACCAACTCCTTCTTGCCGTTCGCCTTCCGGATGACCGATCGCAGACGTCCGTTCAGGATGATGTAGGTGCAGTCCGACTGGTCGTCTTGTCTGCAGTTAAACAGCCGCCATCATCATCGCAAACGATGCGAAACGTGCAGATGCGTTTTGAGACGTTTTCACTAGTGAAACACTAAAAGAGCCCCAATACTGATGCGTCTCAATAAATCTGAATATGATTGAAACATTTATTTAATTCATTCGATATGGATTCATTTCACATAGTGATGGATTTGATGTTCTCTTTGTGAAGCACATACAGCTGGAACCGGAAGTTTTACACCAAATTCAAAGACCAAACTTCTCTTGTTTTATCATCACTTAGAATTACAAACATGATTTTGCTAAGTAGACGGGTTCTGTGTCCCAGAAATGAATTGGTTTTTGTCTGAAATGTGCAAATTGATTCTGGTAAGACAGATTATTCACAGTGAAAGATGTTCTGTGCTGACATTGGCTGACAGGACACCCAGTGAGGAGGAAGCCGGTACTCGAGAAGAAACACAAAAAAGCCAAACTGAAGTTCAAAAATGCACACAGGGACAAAGATCTTCATTTTTGGAGACACATCCAGAGGATTGATGAAGCTAAAGTGGAAGCTCATGCTAACAGCTTACATCTAATGAAAACCCCAAAATCATTTTAAATAATCACGTGTAAGTAAGCCACACAAGAAGTTTATTAAATTCTGTTTCTAACCATAATAATGGAAAGTTTAGTGGGCGGAAAAAGTGCAGTAGAAACAACGGGAAATTTCAAACTAATGCAATAGTGACCGTCTGCTGGACAACTTTCAAGTCAGTTCTGTAGATCTGGATTAAAGGATTAAAGATTTCTGTTCCAAAAAAATAAATAAATACTTTTGTTCTTTTAATTTGTCTCAATATTTAAAGAGAGATAATATGGAAACTCCCTGAGAAACTGAATTGGAAAGTTTTTAATTAGCTTTAAATAAGTGATAGAAACTAAATATATCCCTTCATATTGTAACAAAGTTGTCCAAATTCCACTTTTACTTAAAAAAATGGAAGCTTTCATTCTGGTTTACTAAGATGCATCATCCATCAGTAAAGATTGTACAGACATGCAGCTGAACTGTGTGAGAACAGCAAGCAAAATTCGTTTATGTAATATTTTCCTTTATTGCAAATAAATGTAAATATGTCAGTGTGAGGGAAAACCTGGACGAACCTGTAGAGGGCTCTGCCCGCTTCAACGGCCATCCAGTCGATCGCAAAGTCCATCTGCCTGACGAAAGCCGACATTCGAATGGCCACAGTGTGGGCCACACTCAGCACCACATTGGGCTGTTCCTTCATAATCCTGCAGGGGGCAGAAACGAGGAGGAGTACTGATTGAACGAAGGGCAATAGTGAACGGCAATGACAAAAAGACAGTTTGATTCGGCTAAACAGATTAATTCAGAGGAAAACATGCTGATGGTTCTAAACCGAGCTCATAACTAGCATCTTTTCAATTATGCAATCTTTGGCCACAGAAAAGAGGAAAAGACTCACTCATAGAAATCTGACTTTGAGATCTTCAGGTAAGTACAGTCTCGGACAGCCTTAATGGAAAAGATAAGGGGCTCTCCGGTGAGCACCGCGAGCTGGCCTACCATCTCTCCTGGGTGGGTCACAAACAAGCAGACGGCCTCCTGTTTGTCGATCATTCGCTGGTAAACATGCAGGCAACCAGACAGGACGAAGTGCAGACTCACATCCTGCGGGACGACGAACAGAAATAAATTGTTTTCGCGCCCGTTGCCACACACACACGGCCTTTACGATCAGCGTCCGGTGGAGTAGTTACCTGGTCTCCCTGTCTCGCTAAAACGGCTCCGGCTTTTGCGTAGTGCAAAGTCGCTTTCCCGCTTAACAAAGCTGGATCCTAAAAGAGAGGAGACATGCTGTCAAGACAAAGATGGAGGAGAATAAAGTCAAACGAAATGTGAGAGCATGACACTGTGGAGACGCTTCACATGGGAGTCTGACTGCAGCCGCATTATTCAGATACATGAATGACCACACACACACACACACAAAAAAAATGTTTTATTTTTGGATCCAAGCGAACATTTTAATCAGTGCGTTGGTTGGAAACAACAATTTAGACAATGTGACAGTAAAAAAACTAGTCTCTGCATAGAAAAGGTTAGTAAGTGGTCTGGGTTGAATGTCAAAAGAAATTACACCCACAAAAAGAAGAAAGTACAAAGGCAAAGTAAGAAGGCCCTGTTTCAGTCCTAACATTTCAAAATAAAAGCATTTACACATCATATGCAAATGTTAGGGATGGCAGATAAATCAGTTTTATCCATTGATCCAATTTTTTTGTTTTTGAATATTTAATTTCAGGAAAATCAGATTTTATTTAATTTTTTTGTCACCAAAGCACACATTGGGTTTCCATAGTTCAGAGTGATTCAGTACAGCCAGGGCCCATCAAGTTGTTTGATAAATGAATTTTACAGCTTCTAATTATTTGGACTTTGAATTCAGTCAGACAAGCAACAATATGCGACAGCACAAGAGGCAATTATTGTATTATTTAAATGAAGATATGATGCTAAAGCAGTGAGTAATTACTGGGTTTATGAATGTTTCACCAACTCAAACTTTTTAAGACCTTGATGAATAAAACTTAAGACTTATAACACAACAGAGCTGTGCAGAAGAAACGCAGGGAAACAAAACTGAGAAATTTCTGGGTATTTTTTTGTGCCTCTTCTCACATGGCATAGTGTGAGAAAGCTAGTTAGCTTAACTGTATCAAGTCGTAGAAGGCAGCGAGTGAAAACATCTGCACACAACTCAAGCTTTTACCTGATAGAAAAGTCCAGCGATAAAAAAACCTACGTAGAGTATATGAGATCAAATAGCCTCGATCTCTTTAAGACTTTATTAACATATTTAAGGCCTACTTACACTTTCTTGAATGGATTCAAGACAATTTAAGGTCTTAATTTTAGATAAATGAACTTAAGACTTTTTAAGGATGCACGTGCATCCTGAATTAAGTACACATTTACTTTCTGCAGATAAAGAAAGACGCTCACGTGCTACTTATAAAACTGAGGATGAAATATACCAGGGCGGATCTGGTTTTGGTTTGGACATTCCAACAACAACTTTTTGAAATGTGGTGCCACTTCTAGAAAAAAGAAATAGTGTTTTGTGACTGCATGAAAAGTTAAACCATACCTCTATTTGCATGATTTTGAGAATTTCTTTTTGAGCTTCCTCAAAGAGCGAAGCGTTGCACCGACTGGACGACGGTGTGAAGATGTTGTCCACGCCCGATTCCTCCTCAGGATACAAATAGATCCCTGATGGAACTTCATCCACCGTCACTTTCCTCTCACGCTGTTCGTGGGAAACGGACTGCAAAGAAAACCCAATGGTTTTAAAATGGAACCTTTTGTATAAACGCTTCATTTGGATGAGTCGCTTTGCTTCCTCGCTACCACAAGTTAAAAGTGGCTTCAGGTTTTGTTGTCAACTGAAACTCAAAACACTTTTCCTCAAGCGAGGAAAGCCAGAAGTGAGCTTATGGGGTTTTTTGAGTTGTGCACCAACCCGACTGAAGGTTGGAGGTGTGTTGCCGTCTTCTGCAGATACAGAAATCCGTCCTCGTTCGAACGCCATGTCAAAATCTGACTTCACACTTTTCTGAATACCTGCACAAAAAACAAACAACAAAAAAGAGAAAACTGGTTTAATGTTGGTTTTAAAAAAAAAAGCAAAAGAAAAACAATGCAGTCATTTCTGCACACAAACACACGTATAAGAAAAAGAGTTTTCATCCAAGTGAAAGCATCAACGCTTGCTTTTCTTGATGATTTGTCCAGCACAACATCTGCTGCGAACAAATGAAGATTATTGTGATGCGTCATAACTTCAAAAAGCACATCACAGAGTCGTCTCGTTTCATTCTGCCAAGCTGAGCTTTTCGCTCTGCTGATTTTCATATCTCACCATCTGTTTGGCCATAAAACCATAAACCAACAAGTCATTACTTCCTAATGACCGAGTGAGAGAACTGCAGTTGGAACGGTTCAGAAAAAGCGATCTGGATTGAAAATATTGTCTTTTAAGCACCAATCAGTTTATCTTATAAAGTCCAGAAAGGGTAAGTTTAAAATGATTTTAGGGCTTAAATACATGTGATGAAAAAGGCCCAGTGATTGGTTAAACATACCACACCACTAAGCAAAGCAGACCTAATGTTTCCATGGTTACACAGAGACATCTTTAATCTTTAATTTTTCTCAGCTGGGCTACATTTCCAACATGCAGACTGCAAATAAACAACCAGACCTGTTAATAGTTCAACTACAAAACTGCAAAAGTAAATAACAATTCTAACTTGTTATTGGTGAAGCTGGAAAACTGTTAAATAAGGACCAAAAGTCTCTCACCAGAGATGTCCACTGGCATGGAAATGGTCCTGCTGAGATTTGGGGGACCTCCTTCTTTTCCTTGGTCCGCCCCTGTGATTAAACAAAATGCATGAAAACAACAGAAAACAACAGGAAATAACTTTTGCAGACATTTTTTACAACGCGTTTCCAGTCCTTTCAATCCATTTATAAGTGCAAAACAAAAAGATTTCCAGTGATTTTATGGCAGGTAAATATAGTGGCCAAGTTTTGGAACATGGGATAAATGAATACAGAAAGAAAGAAAAGAAAGACAAGGAAGGAAAAAATAAGGAAGGAGGAAGGAAAAGGAAAGAAGAAACAAGGCAAAAGGAAGAAAGTCTGCAAAAAGAAAAACTAATGGCACAAGGAAATATGGAGGAAGATCACAAGGGAAAAGGAAAGAGCACAATTAATAAGGAAGGACATAAGGAGAAGAGGAAGGAAGATGGAAACAAGGTCACAACATTTTGGCGATGGTGTAGGGAAAAAACTATCGAAACACAAATGTCTTTTCCCAAACTTCTCCAGACCTGGAAAATGAGCCATACCACCATATTACATGCTTATTCAAGCTTTTCAGACTGAAACAAGTCAGGAGCAGGTAAGAAGCTGCGTTTTATTCAGATGTAGTCAGTTCTTTCTTAATATCAGATATATTTTTGTCACAATAATAAACAGATTCCTACTGGGAGTTGTTTTAATTTTATTCATTCATCTTTACATGTCAATAGTTCCCTTATGTCTGTTTGCTGCGGCAGGTTTTCTACGGTTACAGTACGAGAAAAACAATAGTTAAAACGGAAATTAACGTTTCGAAAAGAAATTCCCAACACAGGTAAGCTTCAGCGTTTTTATTATGCCTAAACTACACGAGCATTTTGTTTTTCTAAGTAGTTGCTTCTTTTTCTACCAACTGCTGCCGTTTGTGCTGCTCACTGATCCCAGCACGGTGGCATTATGCTAAGCTTACCTGAAGCTTCACTTTTAACGGCAGCTTCCCGGTGCTCCTCTGAAATGCTCAGGCTGCCGAATCGCTTCCCGTGGCGGATGGGGCTGGTGCGCGGCGCGTGAGGAGACGTCGGCGGGAGACGGGAAGGAAGCATTTCCTGTGAAACCACGGGACGTTGGAAAACATGCATGAGGCATAAAATCTGTAATCAGAGCCTAACAAAAGAAGAAATGAATACGGGCTGCTTCATGTAGGTTCCATCATGTGTAGTGAAAAGACCTGAAGTTATAAATTTCTCCTGCATCCACTTAGTCTCATTTAATGTCAGAAAGCGAGGAGAAATGATTACATGTCTAGTCTAAGCAGAGTATGTACAGAATGTTTATATGAAAACTTACCAAGTATTTTTGGTCTAAATTATATAGCAAATATTTTAGTTCACTTGAAATAAGAAAACTAACTTACATTACAAGTAACTTTAGCAAGATAAAGGTGCTTATTTTAAGTCAACAATTCCTTCATATTGCTGAAAAAATACCAGTTGTGACTTATTATAAGTTATAATATGGTAGATTAATTCACTTTTTGTACTTTTTTTCATCAATATTAAGGAATTATTGACTTAAAACAAGTTCTTTTACCGAAAAGTTACTTGTTAATTTTGTCTTATTTCAAATGTACTAAGATATTACAATAGAAACCATACCAAAAATACTTGGTAAGATTTTGTTTTTGTTTGTTTGTTTGTTTGTTGTTTTTTTAAGTGACCTGTGAGTATAATGACCTCCAATAGATGTAGATAGGCCCATCACAATAACAAATTTTAATTTATTAATTTATTGCGATAAATGATAAAATTGTTCGAAGACCATTTTAAGCTGATGTAATGGTAATGACATAATAATGCAAGCGACATCCTGCCAAAAATAAATACACTTTATTTTCAAATTAACACTGGAACTGGTAAACAAAATAAACAAAGCAACGAAAAACAAAAATAAAATGGACTCCGAGTCTCTGTTAACAAAAACTGCACCTGAATAAAAAACGGAATACAACATATGACACATTTTTCATTCAGTGTCATTGTGATGGCTGTAGTTACAGCCACACAAATGTGGTAACATTCATTTTCACCACACGCAACAGGTTCACATTCACTTTCACTACAAAAAGGTTCACCCCACTTATATTTTGGTTTCTTTACGTCTAGGATTTAATTTACAGAATAACTGGTTTTGTTTAGAAGGCAAAACATCACATTGTATTCTAGAATAAGTGCACACATTTGAGTTTACATTGTTGCGTTTTGCTTGATTTAACCTTTGTTTGTTTTTGAGTTTCCTCAGTGCTGGCTGCTCCAATCCTTTAGGAAAGCAGAAAGGTGGAGAAGGGGTGGAGCAAGCCAGCTGAGACTGCAAATTGGTTCTATTATTTACCCAAGTTTTGTTTTGGGTTAAATAAAAAACAACTATTTTTTACTTTAAACCGGTGCCTGGCTGTTCCTTAACTGCTCGGTCCATCACAGTCATCAAAAGAAAGAGAAAAAGGCAGGAATAAACGACAACGCCGATAAATTAAAATGATAATTTTCATTTATCATGCGATTAATTGATTTATTGTTTACCGCGACAGGCCTAGATGTAGATACAAAATAACAGATACTACACTGAGTGTGTTTTGTGCCTCCAATAACTCACATGGCTGAACAGCTCGTTGGTCAGCCCCAGGTAGTTGTGCAGGGCCAGGACTGTCACCCTCTGGAGGCGCACCATGATAATCTGAACAGAAAGGAAACGGAAAGTTATTTATGCATCGCCTTGAAACAAGCAGGGGGGGAAAAGTACCCCAAGGCTCCGTAACGAGACATCAATATCTTTAAATCATAGAAGCACAAACAAAAAATGTTGCTGCACAAACGTCGTCGAGTTCATTGACACCAATTTCATCTGATTTGAAGAAGGTAGAAGAGGGGGGCAGGCTGACCTTTCATGACCTCTGGAAGCGTTTCTTAATATCTTTAAAATGATGGCGGCACAAACAAAAAAAAAATGTTTGCTGCACAAACTTTTGACACTAATTTTGTCTAATTTGAGGGAGGTGGAGGGAGGGAGCCAGCTTCACTCTGGTAAAGGAAGCGTATCTACTACTCGCTGAAATCTCCTTCAGTATCCAGCAGTGAACATAAACAACTAAACTCACCTGAACTACGCGCACCAGACTCTCGGGATACTTCTCAAAGATGGTGAGGAAGGCCTCGACGGGCAAACGGAGAACAGTGGTGACCTCTGCAGCTCGAGCCGACACCGTTTTGTAAGGCTTCTGATGGCCCTGGGAACAAACGTTGCTTCCTTCTTAAACCATTCAGACAACAACGTTCAACAGAGTCACTGCAGCCGACATCATTCAAGCACTAAAGTCTAACTAAACTTGGATTGAAATGAAATCAAGCATGTCTGTGTGACTCATGATAGAGGAAGAATGTTTTGTGAGTCAGTAGTTAAACATCAGCGGCGTCAGGAATATACAACCAATGTTATAAAAGTACTTTATCTCACTTAAGGGTAATGATTAGAAGTTTCTCTGGAACTTGGGGGGCAGGGGGAGCCTTTGTGTGCAGATGTGTGTTTGCATTGTGCGACGTGACCTACTGTGATGACATCCAGAATGCTGAGGAGGCTGTGAACACTGTCTCCTGCAAAAACCTCCTTGACCACACTCTCTTTGCCATCCTGGAGGATAAACAGGAGACATTCATGTTGGGGGGGCATCACAAGATATTTAATCATTTCTTTTTTACCAATTTACATTTGAAAAGATGTCTTTATCAGGACAAATGCAGAATATAAAACCAATCTCTTTTGTTTTTTATTAATAAATTTGCATGTCTATAAGTGAAAGAGGACTCAGGTTCTCTGCCGGTTTCACCAACTCAAATTTAAGACTTTTTAAGACCTTGTAAGGCAATTTTAAGGCCTTAATTTGAGACGTATATTTAAGACTTTTTAAGACCTTGCAAGGCCATTTTAAGGCCTTAATTTGAGACGTATATTTAAGACTTTTTAAGACCTTGCAAGGCCATTTTAAGGCCTTAATTTTAAATACATAAATTTGAGACTTTTTAAGAATGCAGATACTCGGGATTTAATCCTCTGCAACTGTAATGGCTTTGACTCCCAAAGATTGGTGAAAAGCTAAAGTCATTTACAAATAACCCTAAACCTATCGTAGCTGTAGAAAGCAAATTTTTCCACAAAAATCAGTTCAATCTCAACTTCTCCACCACTAAGGCTGAGACCATCGAGCTGAGTTCAGGGACAAGATGGATCTACAAAATCCTGAGATGGATTACAAGACAAACTGCATAAAGTTAATGAGAAAGTGATATATATGGCTGTGTAGCTGTGGGTGTGTTTATTAAGAAATAGAAGAAATGTAAAATCTGAAATGACCAGAAGTTTCCATCAGCCTGGAGCTTTGTCTCACAGGACGAAGACGATCAGGCTTGTTAACTATTGAAGCTGTTTTATCATTACAGTAACATGTTTAAGATGTTTTCCTGGTAAAACTGCATCTTTTTTTATGCTGATATTATAAATTTATTCTTGTAATTTAACTAAAATTCCCCATAGTGTTCTCACTGACCTATAACAAGAAAAGTTAGGTCTGATTTAACTTCACTTAGTGAGAAAAAAAATGTGCCTCTTTTCATTAGGTGTATGAAAATATCTGGTGATAAATACAAATAATGTTTTCCAAGCTTTGGAAAACATTATTAACTTTAATACAAAACTGTCCAGCTTGACTATCAAGCACTTGCATGGACTTTATACAGAAACCAAGCAAGTTCCAAACCTGGAAAACACATTGAAATTCAAGCATTTTCAAGGATTTCAAGAACCCATATGAACCCCATCTTCAGATTTATATGCAAATAAGTGTTGAATTGATCAAAACACTAATTATTTGGACAAACCTATTCAACAATAAAATAAAACTACAATTTCTCAGCGCTAAATTAACTCTAAATTTGTGCTAAGCTTAGATAAATGACAGCAAAAAGAAAAGGAGAGTTAAGCGATGTGAACTGCAGCCTCACCACCCCTGTAAGGCACAGTTCTAGCTTCCCGTCCTGAACCACGTAGATGCTGCTGTCAGGCTGTCCTGGCCTGAAGACGTGCTCCCCCTGCTGGAACTGCAGAAACACCATGTGCTTGCACAGCTCCAGGAAGAGCGGCTTCTCAAAGTGACCCAAAACCCTACGGTTAGCAACAAGACAACAAGCGGCCAAGGTAAGGGAACGAGAACACGAGCGGGCGACTACAAACGCGAAAAGCGCCTCGTCGCGCGAACCTACCGGACGTTTTTGAGCATGTAGAGCACCTCGGACGGGAGGTGGGAGTTGGCCACGTCAAATTCAGTGAGATCTGCCTCCAGCACCGAGGGAGGGGGCTCCTTCGCCTGCAGGATGGGCACCTCCTTCTTGAAGCGCAGGATCCTGCACGAGCAACACACCATGACATGAAGAGAAATTAAAGAGGGGGAAGGGATAGAGAAGGGAGGGCAATTTTTATAAAGAGCATTTTACTTTTTGGCAATGTTGAGCATTTTCTGCTTCTTCTTTAGGCGTGGACGAGAAGAAGAGGAGGAAGCCCCCACCAGCGAAGAGGTAGACTGGGAAACCTGTGGGGAAACGGATGTGAGTATGGGTTCCAGTGCTAATGTTTGTTTTTGCAAAAACATCCGTCTCTGCTTTAAGAAGGATTTTTTTCAAAAGGGTCATGTCTATAATTTTTACATATTTTGTCGTGTTTTACCCACAAACCCAAATGGATTACCGTAACTTAGATATCAGTGGAATGAAAGTGATGCATGATTTTCACAACAAAATTACAAATAAACATCTAGAAATAAACATCCATCTCAGTTTTCTCATCTATTTTCTGCTTTGAATTAATCCAGCACATGAAATCTGAATTAAGTAGGTGAATGTTTGTGGCCGGAACGCCACCAGATGCGAAAAACCTAAACATTTCCAGCCCGCCACTCACTTTCCGCATAATCTTTCGTCCGTAGAACATGACTTTGTCTCTCTTGCGGAAGCGGTACTTCGGTGCCTCCTGGACCTCTATGTCTGCGAAATAAAGGTAAACGTCAAAATGAACCAGAGCTGTATAATGTGCCGTTTCCATGACAACGTTTCAGCGCAGGCTGAGAAAAGGGAATCTGCGTTTACTGACTTCGGAGCCGCATCCTCCGCAAGATGAAGAAGATGAGGATGGCGATGAGGACTATGGCAACACCAGCGCCAATAACTATTCCCACCATCTGGAGAGAGAGAACAGAAAAATATACATGTATGTGTGTGTGTGTGTGTGTGTGTGTGTGTGTGTGTGTGTGTGTGTGTGGCAAAAGAAAAATGAGAGCACTGGGTTCTCCATTAAATCTGCTCAAATTCACAGACAGTGATGGACTAAACTTTTAGCTACGGTAATAAAATCTGCTGCAGTGGTAAAAACGGCTGAAAGAAGACAGAAATGAAACTGTTCTCACCATGCTCGTCTGTAGCTCTTCCTCCACAAACGTCTTGAGGTTTTCAAATCTCTCCTGAAAGACAAAAGAGAAATGCAGAGGCATGCTAGTGCACGTGATAAGCCGACAAGTTAATGGTTTCAAACTACAATGTTGCTGCGCGAAACGTGGACCCGGCGGCGGTCTTTCTTTCAATGAGCTGTGAAAGCATGTAGGAATCAGGAATTCACCCTGCAGGCAGCAAAGCCCGGCACAAAGCAGAAAAGTTGCATCGCATCCAATATTTCTCAATCTACTTTCTTTTCTTGTTATTTGCTGGACATAATTTAAATACATAGAGATTTTCTTCCGTTTCCTGGCAATATAAGTTTAAAAGGATCTTGATTAAAATAACTGCAATCAATAAAAAGTTTTAAAAAAGCAGAAAAGCATGTCTGTTCAGAGGGCAGAGATCTGAGATAAGACTGTTTGCTTTGTGTGCGTTTGGTCAACCATAAGATTTAACATCATAAGATTAAAAGTGAGGGTAATTGGTCTGTAGAGTTCTGGCAGAGAGCCAGTGGACGTTTATCAGTGTTATCTGCGATTATCTATACGTTTGTAGCAAGCTTGAGGCTATTTGGCAGTAAATGGGCTGGATGGGACAAAAGTACAACGGAACTGGTGCAACATGCTCTGGATCTCTGAAGTACCCACCTAGGTTTTGTGAGCTTAAAGGTGACCTATTATCATGCTTCCATGAACAGATTAGCATAGGTCGATAGAAAACATGTTCATTACATTTTTTGCATAAATTAATTCTTAAATAATGAGATATTAGTCTGCTCAGTTCTGCCTGTTTTGAGCTCCTTTCAGAACGAGCCGTTTTAGGGCCTCTGTCACTTTAAGTTCAAATAAGCTGCTGCTGGCCACGCCCCCCAATGTTTACAATCGCACGTGAGAATGGCTGCACAAAGATGTGTAATTATACAACCGTACGTCTTTGAAAAGCAGAAGTGGAGCCTCCTGGTCGTCCAACAAGGAAGCAGCAAGTGGTTTCTGGATGGCAATTTACATTCTGGAAGTTTTTGAAACGACTCATTTTCCAGACACCAAAAAACATTAACTTATTGCCAAAACTCAGCTTTAATGTGACATGTATCATGTATAATTTAAATATAAAAGCAATGTGGCAGAAAGGCAAAAAGAAGGAAATGGCTTGCATTTACATAGCTCTTTTTAACAAGAGGACTTTGCACAACTATCATTTGTTCAATCATATCATCAGTGAGTTTGCCGTTCAACCAGCGCCACAGGAGAAGCGGGAGTAGGACTAGGTAGGCTGCCGATCATGACGGGTCACATGTTTGCCGCCTCACAACTGAATCACCTCAGAAAACTACAGGTCTCTTCTAACTCACCTCACTAACATACGCGTCATTGACCAATCTGGACTTGTAAACACGTGCGTTAGTCCAAAACCTACCGAGAAGGGCTCTTCTTGGTCCTCTTGTTCTGAGGTATTCTGTCCCATTGTAGCTTTGTGTTTTCATAGGGATGGTCCATCAACAGCCACTGCAGACAAACAGGAGGATGTCATAGCGACGCGTCACAGCAGAGGCTACAGCACAGGACCTACTGACCTTGTTGTTGATCTAATCAATTGTTTGGGTGAGCCATAAAACAAATGAACCTGTTTTGGTTGTGTACCTCACACTACTGTCCTCTTCCTAAGGAGGAGGAACGACCTTCACTGTCGCAATAAGCTGGCACTGCTTTAGTAAGGGATTAAACTTTAAAGAAATTTGCTCAACATAATTCTTCATTTCAGATTTCCTTTTTGTTTGTGTTTCAGTCTGTTTTTGCCTTACCAGTGAGTCAGCCTGAAGACTTAGAATCTGATGGGGTTATTTTGATGGCAGGGAACAG
This sequence comes from Poecilia formosa, assembly GCF_000485575.1. Lineage (NCBI taxonomy): Eukaryota > Metazoa > Chordata > Actinopteri > Cyprinodontiformes > Poeciliidae > Poecilia > Poecilia formosa. The sequence continues at coordinate 693,764 of NW_006800150.1, forward strand.
AGTGCTTTGAAATGAATGTGGAAAGTCGCTAAATCTGCTAGATATGATGCAATCCAGATTGCACATTAGCAACTGAGTAATTGATTGCATTTTTTTTTCTTCCCGCAAACCAAACCTTGATCTCACTAACAAATTAGTCCCATTTCAAGCTCAACACCTCCTAAGGCAAATATTTTTCTTCCTCTATTTAATGCAAAAGCCTCCTCCCATAGAGCTGGTCAAATACTACCTCCCTGTTCGAGCTCTCATAAAAGATGAAGCAACTGCGGGTTTCCGTTTCCTTTACTTCATTTATACACCACAATTACAAAGCAGTGAGAAAACATTTGTGTCTGAAGATTACTTCCATCTTACCCTTTCACATTTAAGCGTTTCTGATCAAATACATTTACTGTTGGGAAAAGAAAAGCTGAAGAAATACAAAAAGAACTGTCAGATAGTTAGCTCACTAGGCAGCACCCAAAGCTACCTGGTGGCTTTTCTAGCAAGCTAGCTAGCAAAGCTAGCCTTAGGATTTTCCCTCATGAATATTGTCACCCATACAGCACTCTTAGACATACATAAAGACACTTTAAAAGCAATTATTTTTGGTGGGAGTGTTTGGGGGGCTACCCAAAACAATGTTCAATTTTACTCGCTACAAGCTGGTGCAAATGTTGCCAGACCCTCGGAGAGAAATCCCTTGTCTGGCAACATTAAGTAGGCTTCAAAAACAAACACATCATGTCCTGACCAAAAATTCAACAACTGGTAAGAAACCAAATTGCTGACATGTATTGGACTGGAAAGAGTTACTGAACCATTTGTAAGGCTTTAGGATTCCAACCACCCTCGGTGAGAGCCATTATCTACCCATGAAGAAAACATGGAGCATCTTTGAACCCTCCCAGGCGTGGCCCATCTAAAAGAATTACGTCAAGACCACACTGACAATTCATTCAGGGAAATAAGAAGGACGCTGAAGTTCACAAAAATGGCGTCCGTGGGAGAGTTCAAAGGTGGAAACCAAAAAGGTTTGTCTCACATTTGCCAAAACACATGATGATCCCCCAAGGATTTCAGGGAAAGTTTTCTGTGGACTGACGGGACAAACTGGAACTTTTTTAAAAGTGTTACATCCTGACAGAACATGAATACATTATTTCAGAAAAAGAACAGAACAAGAGCATAGTGGTGGTACAAAGGTCTCTGTGTGCTATGCTTCATCAGGACCATGTGAAATTATTTTAATTGGTGTAATCATAAATTCTGCTCTCCATCAGAGAAACCTGTAGAAGAAAGTCCAGGCATTGGATTGAGAACGTAAGCTCAAGTGTACTTGAGGTTACGGAAATGACAACAATGCTAAACACACTAGCAAGGTGGCTCCTGAATAGCTTACAAAGGGCAGTTGTTGCTACTAAACAGACTGTTTGGTAAAGAGGGCAATTACTTGGTTTGAGCAGCTACTTCCTTGTAAAAACTGAAATCATCTTATGAAACCACTTCTTGTTTTTATCTTTGATATTATCTTTTTTTTATTACCTGAAACCTTTAAAATAACAATAAATAGTTAATATTTTTTGCAGTCCAAAGTTCTACTACCATTGTAAGAAATTTGTATGAATGTGCCACTTAGGTGTTAGTCTGTTTTCCTTTTTTATGTCCCATGTATCGTTTTAAATAAAAAAAAAATTATTAGGTATCTTCTAAAATAGCTCAACTGAAACAAAAATGCAGGATAATTGCACTACTTCTTCTAATCTCAATAATTAATGTACATTTACTGCAAAAAGGCAATAAAAAATTGTTTCAATGCTCTTTCTTATATCTGATTACATTACAGTTCTGAAAAAAAAAAAATAATAATAAAACGGCTAAAACAGGAACCGGTAAGTCAAAGACTTATCAGAAACCCGCCACATAAGTTTGACTGCTTCAAACATGTCACCACTAAACCTTCAAAATCTCATTGCTAAAAAGATTTTATAACTAGAGATCTGTAGTTAATTAGCATCTTAATAATTTAGCCTACCAGCAATTCTAATTTCAACCGTATTCAAGGTGAACAAAAGCCCAGAGTACATCTTTAATTACTCTTTTTGGCAGCATAATGAGGATGAAACATTAAGATTTTGAGTTTATGGTTAGGTGAAAACACACAGTAATATGTCAAATGTATGTCATGTAAATGTATGTAATGTGTAAAAAGTATGTCTAATGAAATAACAGTCAAGGTATTGTTTCTGTGTGAAACTAGACTGAAATTTGCTAAACATGCCGTGACAAGTACGTCACTGATACTGGCACACTTTCCAGCACTCTGGTCAGGTCTGCTCTGATGTATTTCCTGCCTAATGTACTTTACAGCAAATCTGTGACTGGGAGGCAGAGCAGGGGGGTGGAGGGGTTGAGCTGCTGTATGGATGAAATTCAATCAGTGCACAGCTGAGGATGGAGGGTCGTGTTACACGGGAGTAACCCTGTAATTCAAAAACAAACCATAAAACAGGATGCTGTTTTGAAGGACGGCTTTGAAGGCCACTGCAATTTTATGTACTCCTTAGTCCAGCCATTATTTATAGGCTTCACATTATAACCAATATAATAATATACAAATATATTTGATTTAAAGAATGACAAAAAAAAACCCAGCAAGAAATATAATCAATATCAAGAAAATATCAAAAAGGACTGAGGTATATTTTAGTTCAGGTACCATGAACACAAACTCTGCATGTCATTCATTTGTGGTGTGCTCTTTGTTCCTTTTCCTCTAAAAAAGTTGTTCTGGTTCAGTGTTTCTGTGTTTGGTTGTGTATTTTCCAAAGATAAAGTCATTGATGGAACTATTCCTGCCATTAACGTTTTGTGTACACCTTGTATTCCAGGTCCGGTGCTTCTCTGTTGTTGGTTTTGTATAACTTGAACTCAGTCTCCAGTTGATTTCAGCCCAATGGGCTCTCACACTGATCCTGGTTCGGCTGTAGTTTTCTTCTGCTGAAAAGTTTGAGGCTTCCTCTTTTACCAAATGCTTCAATGGGAGGAGAAGTTGCTGTCAACGACTTGATAAAGCTTTAATAGAGAGATGATTTAAGTTGAACAGAAGTAAAATAACTAGATAGAAATCGGTCCAGTTTGTCTTGTAAATTGTTTACATTTAAATTTCTTGTGAACTGTGGGGAGATAAACTGTAAACAAAGAATGACACTGTTGTCACAAGAGCTGAAAAACAGTGTTTAGTGCAGGAGGTGCTGCGAAAACATCACAAAGTTGCATAAGAAACCTTTTACAACACAACATTGTCTTTTTGTTTCCTCACACTGGAGTTTTGCACAGACTTGTAGCAGCAAAGGAGTGATACATTATCCAAGCCCTTGTACCCCCCCCTCAACCCTACCATCAGCCTCCCTCTGTACAGGCCTGCTTCCATTGTCCTCTTGAAAACAATGAAACCAGTGTTGACCACACAATTCAGGGTCAAGCCCATACAAACCACCAGCTGAACTTTTTTTTTTTTTTTTTTTTTTTAAACAACCTTTCTAACCATGAGACCAACGACAACAGAGTCAAACATTTAGTTTCAGGTCCTTAAGATGTGTTTGGCCTTATAAAGGTAGAATCAATTAGATAGTAGGAAACTGGGGCTGCACAATAAATCAATAACAATATATATCACAGCAGACACATGATCAATATCAACTGATAATTTATGGGGAAAAATATTCAATATTTTCACTGAACTTCCGATCAAGAACCACACAGCATTCTGGGGAATGTAGGCAGAGAGAAAAGACTTTAGCTACTCAGCCTCTCATGGCCAGCTAACAAGATGGGTTGCATCAACTCACCCTTTGGTTACCTAGCAACAACCTGTTGAGAAACTTGCACGGCAGCAGTTTCAAGGTCTTTCCACCTTGTCTCATAACATAGTGGAGTAAAAACTGTGTTTTGGCAGTACTTCAAATATTTAAAAGAAAAAACTAATCTATAATTATCAATATCGACTGAAATGAAATGCTTTTATCGTGATAAGTTTTTCCGCCATACCGCCCAGCCCTAAAGGTATATATTGTTTGTGCAAATAATTAAAAGAACAGTAGCAATCTATGTACTTTAGCTGCCCTCAGCTTCTCTTCTCGTTCAACCAGAACAGTTTTGCATATTTTCCTCTCATGGCGTTTTCTTCTTGACCTCTGGAAATTTCCTCGGCAGGGCCGTTTGGCTGTGTTGTAAACATGGAAGTCCAGGAACACCAAGCAGGAAGACAAAATTGGTATTTTCCATTCCATAAACTGCGAAATATTGAATAAAGTGGATCCAACTAGAATTATACACTACTCAAATACAATAATGTATACATAGTAAGGCCTTGTTGATCAGAGATGAAATCGGTTTATTATTTTAACTTTTAGCATCTCCATTGGTCCAGGTTTTTTTTTTTTTTTTTTTTAATTCATTGAGGAAAAACAGGCCAATTCAACATCTAAGGTGGGAAAGGCAGCACGCTGCCAATCCCGGCTAACGTTACCTCTAATGGCTAACAGTGTCCATGCAGTGTCGATGGCAGTCCGTGGGGATGGCCACAAACATGTATGTTAATGTAACAACCATTACTACAACTGTCTTCGTCTTCCAATCATGTTTTATACTCTCTTTGACCTCCACGAGATCATTTTGACAGAGAACCTTATTGAAAACACTAGACCCGATTTAAGCTAACACGGAACCAGAACGCTTCTACAGTTACATCGTTGAGTGCTCATACATGCAGTGAACATAACCTATTTGATTAAATATTCATTTTTTCTGTCAAACTTACCTAAGCTAATGCACTCCCGTCAATCGTCACTGACTTTCAAGCGAAGAATACAACGGAAATTATGTTAAATGAAGTCCCTCCTTTTCCACAATACATCTATCCAATCAACAACCGGCGAGATGGACGCCGAACCAATCGGAACTACGGAAAGGGACGAAGCAGTAATGTCCCGCCCATGTTTGTTACAGATAGATGACGTGACCAATGAGCTTAAAGAGAAACAAACAGCTCAGGCGTTGATTGGACGGCGGTGGAAATTATTACCATTGCGCTTACCTTTAATTTATATTTAACCACCAGACAGCACCTAAAAGAGCTAACGTCGAACAGAGTCTTGATAAATAACATTTAAATTTGTATTATGTTATGTTCTTTTAAACCTTTTTCTTAAAAACAGTCGTCTCCTGATTCAATAATATATTCGGTACCTTAAACGGTGTGAGACCAAAGAAGCACGTTTATCGAGAGAAATATGTTGTAGTTAGTGAAAGATTAAAGATGAACTGAATCGTGGTGAGAAAAAAAGATACAATTTAATCCTACTGCAAAAAGATTATATTGCAACTAAAGTTATTGCACCCCCTTGTGGGCACTTCATTGACTTTCGTAATTTACTCGTTTTTGATTACAAAGTCTGTTTAAATGTTTTCCAGTCAGGTAAGGCAACACCAATGAGACTTTAGGTAAGCGTTTTTGAATAACGGCCATCTTGGTAGTGATGTATGGAAAACTTCTGTCTTGGTTTTTCTGGATGTCAGTGCTGCCTTTGATACACTGAACATTTTTGATTGGTATATTGGAAATAAAGGAGGGATTTCCTGGTGCTGCTCTACACTCAATCAGATCTTATTTAGCAGACCAGGACTAACATGTCATTTCTCACTGAGCAAACAAAGATCACATGTGGGGTTAATTTCAGACCTTTTTTTTCCTTCATCAAAATGACCCAATATCTAAAATTACGACAAGTTTATAGCTATGTGCCACCACTTGACTGACCAAAAAGGTACAAAGTTGGTCTAGTCTCAGTTCTCAAACAGACTGCTTGAAACCTGAACGAGAAGAAACCGTTGACTCCTTTAAATTAGGACTTTAAATTCAATTCCTCTCATTCTCTGGATGTAGTCATTGTTTCTGATGTAAATCTGTTTCTGTATTTTCTTGTCACTTTAACACTTGAAATTGTGCATGAATAATACTAAAGATATACCTTACATGCGATAATTTATTGGCTATAAACTTAAAAAATAAAATGCATGAACTTTTTGTAGGCAGAGTGGCTAACTTTTTTTAAAGGAGCTTGGAATAACATGGGTAAATATTAAAATAAACAAAGCAGGATATTCCTTACCAGCACACAGATTTAAGAAAGAAGTCAAAATTAAGTTTCGGTCAATAATGCTTCGTTATGAAATCAGCCAATGTGGCTAAATAGTAAATGCCTAATGTTCTGCTTTTACTGTTAAGCTGCATATCTTTATTTTTCTCTAACACGAGATGTAATAAAATGAAGAGTAACTGAATCACTAGTTCTGAAAACGCTATCAAAGAGTATAAGCATCTGAAATGTGACCAATAAAAATCGTTCAACATCACAGGTTACATGATCAAAAATGTGTAAAATAGAAGGTTGTACCATTAAAAAGAAAAGTTTTTTTTTTTTTTAACAGGAGTTATTTATCTTTGCAAAGCACTTGAGTTTCACCTGAAAAGCCACTTATCAATGTTGTTGCATCACAAATTCACCACATATTAACAACGGCTTGCAAAGCTGCAAAAGCTTAATTAACTATGTTCATGTCTGCACCATTACTGAGTTTTTCTAACTATATTCATTAGACTATATTTAAAACAAAGATGAAAACACACTAATTTTCCACCGTGTGTACTTGAGAAATCATAATTTGGATCTCCTCAAACAATGCAGTGTTCTAAATGTTTTCATCATGTCGTGAAATAACGGAGGCGATAAATTATTCTCCTTAAAATACATAAACTTTATTGGGACATGAGTGCCGGGTAATGGGATTACAGACTTGCAATGGGCTTGTGAGGCCAGTAAGGATATTTGACCTTGTCTAACTTGGTCTCAGGGAAGGCCTCGTTCAGGTCTTCGATGGTCATCTGATCGAAGGGAATCATGTTCTTAAATTTCTCCAGCTGAACAAAAGCAGAGAAAAACTTTATTAGAAACATTCCTGATGACATTCCTCTTGTATCAAGTCCCTACAAAAACTAACATCTCACCTCCTTCTCATACTCCACGACGCGCACCTTTGATTTTTCAACAAAATCCAGTGCACTCTTGTTCTGTTTGCGGAAAGTGAAACAGGTCTGATAATAAAACTGCAGATAACACTTTACAAAATAAAAAATAAATATTTAGCAATACTGCAAAAACATCCTGGCTTTTAATTACTGTGTCCAACTTTCAAATGCCAGATAAATACAAATGTTTATGTACAACCAAACTGATATTTCTGAAGTAGCCACTTACGGCTTCAACCTCCTGTGCGTTGATTTTGCTCGTCTGCGTGTCGACAGGCTCAGGGATCTGCAGTGCTTTGAACTGCAAAAAAAATAAAATAAAATAATTAAAAAAAAAAAATAATTATTGTCTTAACTATGTAATCCACAAACTGGTTCGGATTATTCATAAAATTATACCTCAACCAGATGATCATATAGCCAAATAAAATAAGCCGTTTATCTCATTTTAAATGCATACTGCCTTAAATGGAAGGTCTAAAAAATAAAAAAAAAATCTTTCTGGATGGATTTTATCACAAAGTACACACTTTTTGTCTTTAGAGCGAGTCATTTCGTGGCAACACTGGTATTGTGTGTTTAGAAAGGAAAATTACCTTCTTCTCAAACTCATCGACCAGGCCTGCTTTAGCCACAGCGCTCCTGTAGTAGCTCCAGTCGATGGCAGGAGGAGTCTCAGGCAGTGAGGCTAGTCTGGAACAAACACAGGCATCGATTTCAACAGATTAAAAAGGAAGGAAGGAACGGTGAGCAGACACAACTATAAACAATTAAATGTATGGAAACTGTTAGGGGGGAGCAAAAAGAAAAAGAATAGTTTTAATGTACGCAAATCGAGGTATAACAAAAAGAAATGAATGAAACTAATAAGTGGTGTTTGCTACTGAATAAGCACCAGATTTTGGGAGACTAACATGCGTTAAGATATAGAACGTAAAATAGTTTTTATTTTGAAGAATGTTGGCTTTACTTACTAAAAAGTCAAGAATATTTGCCTTAATGTTGTAATGTGGGACCCTACAGTTATGTTATTGACTGAATAATTTGAGTATTATTTTGAACATAAAAATTAACAATTTTCATTGCAACTTTTTCAAAATATCAAATTAAAAAAAAAAAATCTGTTAGCTTTATTTTTTGAAAAGAAGAAGAAATTCCAATCTCTTAGCCAGATTAAGCCCATTAGGACAGTGATAATCTTATTTATAAAAGGATCTGTGCGAGCTTTACTTGGAAAGATCAAACTTTTCATCTCTATGTCTTTTTGGCAACTTTAACCCAGAAACAGAAACCTGGGCCATTTTCTTACTGCATGTTGAGAAATATATCGAGTAAGATGAAATTCATTGCTTTGCTTTTCACAAAGAATCTTCTTAATGCACTACGTGTTTAGTTGTGCCTCAGAAAAAACAACTTTTTGTCGACCCCATTTCTGAAAATTAAGTCACAGTTATAATTAGATCGACCGCCGTGGCGACATACTTAGCAGAGATGGCATCGGTGCGAGTCTTCAGAGCGTTGAACATGACCCGCTGGTTGGACGGAACCCGCTCAGCAAACGCCAACCAGTCAATGGCCTTCAGGGCTGCACGACGGCCTGACATCTTGACTCTCTGAAAAACAAGATTCTTCAGTTGCACACATGCCGCTGCCATCATCTTCCCTTTAAATTGAAATGTTCTTTAGCTATGCTATCCAGTTAAACCTGAGGTGACTGGAAAGTCTCTAAAATGTTACTATATTTATGATAGGTCAGCTGTTCTTCACACAGCTTCCACAAATTGATTAAAATCCATCTCTAGGAGCTTTTTAAGCTTTTTTTTTTATCCTACAGTTTATGCTTTTACTTGGGGAAAAATGTACTAAATCGAGAAGACAAAACTATAGAAAACTCAGGGTAATTTATTTATTTTTTTACATAAGGCTCATATACCTCAAACTGAACTTAGTGGAAGATGAAATTCTCTTCAGATTTAAACTTGGAAAAGACATTTTAGCCATTTGCAGTCACTTTTCGTTTGCAACATTGACAGGGTTGATTTGTTACGGTTATGAAGACATGTAAGTAATGTTAGAAAAAACAAACAGTATGCTTGTTAATATTTTCAGGTCTACATACTAAAATAAAATCAACCAGATCTGACAGTTACTTAATCCATACAAGGTCCAGATTGCAACCAAATATTTGAAATAGTTTTAATCTTAATTTCCTACTTTAAATATATGAAAGTAAAATATATTTTTGATTAAAAGCAAAACAGTCTGAACCACTTCTTTTGACTGATTTTATTGAGGCCATTTATTATTATTATTATTATTTTTACATATATTCAGAACGTCATCTCTTAAAATTCTGTGGTTTTATTTTCAGATCTATTGAAAGAATCTCATTTTTCTCTGCAACTGCTTTGAGGCTCTTTGAGACTGAATCATGAATTGTGAGTATAGTTTTATATTTGTAGAACATCTTGTTTGGAAACCTACTGGTCTGGCCACCAATACAGTGCATCTCTCGTTACAAAATGCAGTTGAACAGAAGTAAAGTGATAATCAAATAAAAAGCACACCACAACCTGCGTCAAAAATACAGAATATAACAGTTAAAAATAATCTACGCTGCAGAAAAAAAAGATATTAATCGAAATAACTTTGCACAAATAAATAGGAAATATGATTCCTAAATCGCACGACCGAATTGGAATACGGCTCACCTGTCATAACTATGCTTATTTGTGCGAACAGGCTAAAGAATCATACATCCACTTCCACAATGTATTGTAACATCATCAAGCGTGTGTTGCTGTCTGTTAATTGGAACAATAAAGTCAGTGAGAATAAAATTAACCAGGTTTTTCGCTAAATGAAATCTATTTTTATAATCTACGTGGTCGAAAAGCAACAATCTTTGCCGTTTAACCACAACCTAAAATTAAACTACGCGAAGTAGTGTCTGTTAATAAATCAAAACTAAACCGTTTAAAAAGACCAAATGCAGAACTACACTTGAAGTAAAGTCACCGTCCTTGACGTTTTCTAACATTAACACAGGCTAACGTTAGCTCGTTCCGTTAGCCTTGCTAGCCAAGGTCAGACGTTTCAATTTAAAACGAGAACCGTATCTCAAAACAGCGAGTCCCACATATGTTGAACTGACTGTTTCCTGTATAAAGATGAGGCGTGCAAAAAACCCACGACCGTTTCAACACAATTATTCCACATCAATCCTTCAATCTGTAATACAGTTGTGTACTCACCTCGCTGCAGATCACTGTGACGGATCAGAGCGTCGGAAGTCTCTTTTCATGAGAAATAGTGAGAGCAGAAGCGGATAACCACTACTGCCCTCTAGGGGACCGACCGAGCACTTACAGTTGATTCAATACTGACTTTGTTCTTCCAGAAAGTCTTGGAAGGGGTCAGCTACAAGGTGACCACAGATGATATATCTGATTATAGAGATCTGAAGGCTTGATTTAAGTAGGCACAAGAATGAGAATCAAACTTAACAGGTAGTGTATGTTTGTTTTCAACATTCCTGGAATTAAAGTACAGCATTTGTTTAAAATTTGAATAATAAGGCAAAATTTCAGATCATTGGAATATTCTTAAAGATTCTAGTTTAATCCCTGATATCATGTCAGGTATCAGTGACTAAACGTAGCACAGTTGAATAAAAAAAGAAGTCATTTTTAGATGTCATTTAAATAAAATTGGAAACACACATGAAAGTAAAACGAATATACGCTTATACTTTGTTCAGTAAATGTGCCAATAGCTCATTAAGCAGAGTAAGAAAATTAAAAGTGGATACAAAAATGTCTCCAAATATAATAAATTATTCATAATTATTAGACAATTTATAAAAAAAATGTTTTCCATTCTTGTGCTGCTGCTCTTCTGTCAAAGTCTATGAGTTCGGCTTGATGAACCAAAGTGACAACTTGAAATATTTCATGATAGTTCGAGAATCATAGTAATCACACTATGCTGACGTGATCATATAACTTGTAAAATATAAGAAATTCACATTTTAAATACTAATTTATTTATTTTATAAATAATTATTTGTCAATTCCATTAAGTATTGACAAATTATAATAACTATAAATACATTTATTTATCACAGACACAAATTTAACTTTTCTTTTAGTTTAACGAATAGTAGTAGTTTTAGAACACTGAATCGCTGATTTAAAAAATATATACTTTTTTTGGCTTCCATTATCACATATTTATGTAGGTAGTAATTAATCAGAATATTGTTTTTCTTTTTTTTTGTTGTTGTTGTTGTTAGGGAGATTGCAGCTTTGGCTCTCTGTAGACCAAAAACGTTGCTGACACATTTAAGTTGTTGCCTTCCTTTCTTTCAGTTGTCACATATTTGTATGTGTTGGATTATGGCACTATTAGTCCTCCATAATACAGGCCCTGAAAGTGCAGGTGTAAAACCAATATGGTTTAAATACCACGTAACTTTAAAACGTTTAGAAAAACATTATGCAAATTTGTTAACGTCTTTAAACGGGAAACTTTGTGAGTTTAAACGCCCCGCTTGTTGCCAACATGTGTATTTTATATTACAGGTTTTATTTCCTTAAAGTTTCTGATTTCACTTATATATATTTTTTAAAGACAACTTCGAATAAGTTTGCAATTTTGACATATTCGCACAAATATATTGCATTAAAAATACATTTAAACGCTGAATGAAAACATTAATTGCTTTGGAAGTAAATTTTATGTGGAAAAAGACGCGAGAGAACATGGTGGTGTTGTATTCCGGTTTAAAAAAAGTGCTGAAAGACACGAGGAAAATAAATTTCAACATTTAGGATTCAAATTTACGTATCAGAACACGGAATAAGGACATCTGAGCCTAATACACAAGTTTCAGAAAAGTAAGGAGTAAAAAAAAAAAAAAAACAAACGGAAAATTGCAATTGTTTGGCATTCCTCAAAGTTGACAGCAGCAATCAGGAGTCGAGGTTTGGCAAAGTTTTATGTCTTGTGTGTTTCTGTGGGAAGAAGAAAAAAAAACATCCAGTGAAAAGAAAGAAAGCCCCCCTTCCGCCCCCCCCCCAAAAAAAAAAAACAACCACAAAAAAAAAGAGAGAAAAAATAACAAAAGTTATTGTTAAGGTGTGATGTGCTGAAACAGACGCAAACGCTCCGACTCTAATGAATTGTTACGGTTAAAAATAGCTCACGCAGTTATTTTCAAGTCTTTAAATGTTTATTTACTAAAGTCAGTTTTCTTTACAAAGAAATGTACACAGTACAGATACAAAGACAGTCAATAAATACCACTTTCCCTGCGCTTCCAACGACGCTGCAACGCTGTTTTTTCTTGAACGCTACACATTTTATTTACAATTACAGCAAAAAAAGAAGAAAAAAAAACTATAGTACCCATTAAGGCCACATTGTGAAGGTTTAAAAAACTATTTACTAAAATATAATTTGGTCCCTTTTTATGCTTTATTATTATTATTATTATTATTTTTAATTACAAAATATAAAACTTGACCTGCTGTTTAAAATATCAGTCCTTTCAGCAGCTTCACCGGAGAACCACACAGGTAATGTTGGGTAACAAAAAGGGAAAAAAATACTTCAAGTGACAATAAAGACTCTTTCATAAGGCACAGACACCGAATAATAAGTACTTTGCTGTTTCATTTTCCTCTTTTACTAATTTAAGCGTCCAGTTTTATATTATTGCGGAACCACAGTGGATCGTCTGAAAGTAAGGCATTTCAAGGATTTTATTTTATTCTCTTTTTTTTCTGGGAATTTAAAACTGAAGTGGTCAGAAATTTAGATCATTTTAGTCCCAGAAATGCGCGCATGTTAAAAAAAAATCCCAACTTTACTTTGAGTTTTTTTTTTTAATAATACAAAGTTGTTTTTTTTGTTTGTTTGTTGTTGTTTTTTTTTATCCTCATCCCCTTCCCGGACATCCTAAGACAAATAGTACATCCCATAGGTGACGGGTCCGCTGAACAGTCCCGGGACCGGCAGGCTGGGCCTCGGAAAGACGTTGGAGGGGCCCCACGACGGAGAGCTCATGTGCGCTCCGAGGGGGAAAGGCAGCGCGAACGCGGGCAGGACGGGCTTGGAGGCCAACTTGAACTTCTCCAGCTCGGCCTCCTGCAGTCTCTTGGCTTTGGCTCGGCGGTTCTGGAACCAGATTTTGACCTGAGTCTCCGTAAGGTTGAGAGAGTTGGAGAACTCGGCTCTCTCGGCGATGGAGAGGTACTGCTTCTGACGGAACTTGCGCTCCAGCGCCAGCAGCTGGGAGGTAGTGAACGGGGTGCGAGGTTTCCTGTTGTTTTTGTGCTTCCTTAGGGTACACTGGGTCGGACTAGAGCTCCCTGATGCAGAAAAAATAAATTAATTAATTAATGAATAAATAAAAAAATAAAAAAACAGGAAAATATATGAGGTTAGTTTGACCAGCTGATCAGAGACACAAAATGCTCAAAAACAGTGCGCAATAATCAACTCACAGTGCAAAAGTTTATTGATAAATGAAGTCTGGTGCTCATGAGGATGCAGTCAGCTGAATTCCTTTAATATTTTACTTTTTTAACCGTTTATATTGACAAATTAAACTGTGTGCAACTGAACTGAACGGCTTGTATTGATTAACACAATCGATCTGTTTGCACTTCCAAGCAGCCTCAACTGACTATTTTGTCATTAATTGATGGTAATCAAGTTAATTTAATTTTTGCCTCAAACTCATCCCAGGCCTGCAAAACACGCATTTGAAGTTGAGTTTGGAGCAAAAGCAAGTAACGAAAACATTCTTTTCTGGACGTTTTTGGCGATTATATGAGTAAAGAAAACAAACACAATCTGCTGCAGAGACGATGTGCGCGCAGACGGCTGGAGGAACGAGGGGATTGCAAAGTGGAACTTTTCTGACAACTAGGGTTGAACTCGTTACAAATTTACTCGGGGATTTCTGATGAAACAATAAACGAAGCATCGCTGCGCTTCTTATAACACGGATGGGACGGACTTACGGGGAGGTGTCGAGAAGGAGGACGTCTGGATCCAAGTGCTCTGCTCCTTCTCGCAAAACTGCGCGCAGTCCTCCCCGGAGCTCTTGGCAACTCCCTGCGAACTCTCCCCGGAAAGCTTCCTCTCCGCGTAAAAAGTCCTCGGAGAGAACTGCGCGCCCTGACCGGCCCCGGGCGCCGCCGTCGTTGTCGTCGGCGGCGCCGCCGAATCGAAGGCCGGGTAAGAAGTCCGACAGGTGCTCTTCTTAGAAATCAGCGACTCGACGCTGAAGGGCAGGCTGCTCCGCTGCAGTTTGTATCCTTTATCCGTGGTCATGTCTTTCGGCAGGAGCTCGTCGCTCTCGGCGCCCTCCGCGCTCTCCTCCATTTGGTGAAGCTGCAGTTTGGCGTCTTGAGAGGGTGACCCAGGCTGCGCAGGATTCATCGTATGACAAAAGAGGCTGGGGGCCATGCACGTCGGCGTGGCCCGTGTGGTGAAACGCAGCGGCTCGAGCGTGAGGTCTCCACTGTGAGAGTTTTTGCGCCTGTCAGCGGTGCCCAGTAGCGTTTTTTTACGCACAAGTGGGACGGGGGTCGCCTATAAAAGGACAGGGGCTGTTCCCGTCTCCCCGCGCCATCCAATCAGCTTCTCGTGCTGTCTTCGTGACGTCTCCGCGTGCGGTTTCGATTGGCCCACTCGCCTTTTTTGGTGGAAGGGAGGGGGAGGGGGGAGCAGATCAAGAGGCCTACGAGAAAGCGAGGGGACTTTAATCATACAGACCCCCTGCAGAGCGGGGGTTATTGATGCCTCTCACAAAGTAGCTTTGACCAATTTTAGCGCAATTAAGCAGTGGGGAGGACTTCCCTGCGCATTTTACATCCATTAACAGCGCACTTCCAACTGTACCGAGTTAGTTTTATTACTGTAAATATGATCAGAAAAACTGATAATAACAGAGTAAGATGAGGCGAAAGAAAAGAAACGAAAGTCTAAAATTGAATCCATAAAACATGAAATGAATTAAAGCGCGGAGAAAATTTAATTGTCTAAAAGAAGAAGAAGGAGAAGAAGAAGAAACAACAACATCCGTCCACACTTCGAATAGAAATTGATTAGGTATGACTGTTGGTCACACAGCATTACAGCAATTTAAGGCCTGTCAGCAGCTCCTCTCCCTCACAATGGCCTCGGCTGAGAAGCAACAGGCGTTTTCTTTCTCCAGGTCATACTATTTAATAAGCCAGACAAAGTTGCGTTTTGCGAGGCGCCAGGCTCGGCGGGATAAAAAAAAAAAAAAACGGAAGATACCTCGGGGAGAAAAAAGAAAGAAAGAAAAAGGCAACTAGGTAACTCCACTTAACCAATTGTCCTCAAAATATTTCATAGTCCGCCGCGTGGAGCAGGGAGGAAAAGAAGAAGAAGAAGAAGAAGAAGAAGAAGAAGAAGAAGAAGAAGAAGAAGAAGAAGAAGAAGAAGAAGAAGAAGGCAAGGCTGATGCGGTTCATGTTGGAGCGCTTCATGAGTTTTTTTTTTAACTACAGCAGGAGGCGAAACAGCAGGAATGTGTTTTGTGTGTGAATATGGAAATGATTTGTTTCATCAGGTTTGTTGTGATCAGCTCCCATATTAACGATCTAAGTAGAAGTTAACGCGGTATAGTGCAGAATTAGACCAGTTCAAGGAGAGTTTTTATTTAATTTTAATTTTTTTTATTTTGGGTTCCTCTATCGGTCTGTTGCGGTTCTTTTGTGAATGCTGCCTGGGGCAAGCCCGATTCTTCTGGCAACCCCAATTAACACCAATCACCTGTTCTGCAGAAATTCTACTTTTTAGTTACACGACTTATCAGCTTTACAAACTAAAATAATACATATGACATATTTGAACTTGTGCAATCAATATCAACAGTCCAAACAGACTCTGTAAAAGTATTCTAACCCCTAAAACCTTTTCATATTTTGTCACGGTACAATGACAAGTTCATGTAGCATGTAGAACACAAACAAAATGCAGGTTTACCAAACCACTTTGTTGGATAAAAGTATAAAAAAGTGCAAAGTGCATGTTTTGTTGCACAACTACTCAAATTACATTATTCCACTTGTCCTCTCTGGATATACTCACACCTGAGCTGGTTGATCTGCAGCTCCTCCAGAGGTACAATGGGCTTGTTGGCTGCAACTCTTTTTTAAATGCTCCATGTTTGTAAGTCTGAAAAACATCTACAGTCGACGAGGGACGCTCAATATATCAGCACCAGCATCGGTATCGGCTGATATTCGTCACTTTTTTAACTTATAAGTATTGGTCCGATCTATAAAACTGGCCAATCAACTTTCATTTCCTTCTTGTTGCTATCGGTTACTGGAGGAGGTTGGTCATGGGGTATTTGTTTGGTCATGTGACAGCGATAGTGATGCAGTGCAAGATGAAGCAGCGGTGAAGTTAGCGGCGGTGTCGTGTTTGTCAAGGTGCTGAAAGGGTAACGAAATGTATGTAATATCGGTAAATATCAGTTATCGGCCATCTGCTATCGATATTGGGTCAAATTTTCGTATTGGTGCTTTTCTCGAATGGCCATTAAGGACCACAATCGGACACGAATAGATAAAATCCGCAAATACTTGAGAAGGCATCTAAAAACACTTAAACTGCCCATTTTAATTATTCAAACATAAAATATATGTTAATGCGCATTAATACACACAATGGAAACCGCCTTAGCTCCTAGCTAATATCTACAGTCTTACCTCCTTGGGTATGCAACCAATCAGTATCACGGAAAATTAATGGCTTTACAGGATTGGCTGTTTTGCAAACGCCAGCCAATAGTATGTAAAGTAGCATCGAACCAATAGATTTTCAGCATTCAGCCGGACTTTCCCCTGACTTTCCCAAGCCTTCACAAACAAGGTTTCATTCCTCCACCAGTTTAGGACGAGGTGTGTTATAAAAAAAAAAGATCATTTTCCCAAAAAAAATAAGCAACAACACACGAAGACACTTTGTTAATTATCTGAATTCTTGCCTTTCAGCACATCCAAACTGACGTCTCATTAAGCGTGTCAGCAGCAGCAGCGCACTGCGGCCACCAAACCAACACGAGATTCCACGGAGCAATAGCAGCCGTCAACACCGCTAAACACACTTCCCGAGCGAACCGGCGTGCGAAGGGAAAATATTGGCCCTTTTGACGTCTCGACGCTCCCTCGCCACTTTAATAGCTTCATTTGTCCACTTTATGGTCGCGCTTCTCGAATTGAAGAAACGTTGAACAGACAACATCAGACTCACGACGTGAGACGGCCATTTTCTCCCCCCACCACAAGACAAAGAACAAGCGATCCTTTGACTGACAGAATTTATGCTCAGGGGTCACGGATGGCCGACCTCTCGAAAGCCCTCAGGTGCAGAAAACAGTTTAGCCTTCGTCAGGTGAGAGGCGCAGCTTTTTTGGTCAATGATTCAGGCCTGAGTAAGTCCTGATGTCGAGTCTGCTCCTTTCATTTCCTATCAGGCGAAACCAGCCCTCTGTCTCCCCGCTGCTTCTCGTCGCCCAGCTGGTTTGTGTTTAAATGCCTAGCAAGTGCGTCCCGACATGCAACGAGACCGCAACGAGACCGTGGGATGGGAGATCCATCCGATACAGGTACGCCCAAAGATAGCAGTGTTTAGCTTCGTGACCCCCCCAACCCCCTGCCTTTCCTCTACTCCCTCCCTTCCTCCCTCCAATGCCCCAAAAAGACATTTTCTATAACAGCATGCAGGCGAGTGAGTTGTGTCAGAAGGTGTTAGGGAGTTTGAAAGCAGATCTGCTCCTCAAGGTCGTTGCGGGCTCGATGGGGAGCACTCTCCCCCCCCCCCTCAGCTGGCTCCAAAAATGAAACTTTTTTTTTTTTTTTTTTTTTTAAACGTTTTGGTTCTGCATGAGCCGATCTCCGCATCAGAGGAGCTCTGATGAAACCATTTATCTGCTCCGTAAAGTTCAAGGGCCAAGTGGTAGCGTGGTGTGAGAAAACAGATTTAGGCTACACACACTTTTCATGTGATTCTCTTGCTGTTTTTTTTTCTTCTTCTTCTCTCAGGTCTCCCAACAAAAACAAAAGCATCCACTTGATCAAAACCATCTGCAAATAGTGCATTTCTGTTGCTTTAGATAGTGCGTTTTGAAGGTGTGCCAATGTTCACTTATGGTGCATGGGCTTTTTTTTTTTTTTTTTTAACGCTGCTGCAGAGGAAAAAAATAAACATTATTTAAAGAACAAACTTTGGAACCAAATCCCTGTGAAATGCGTTACAAAAGCATTCATAGGCCGTAAACTTTTACCCTCACTCTTAAACTGCAAACTTCAACGTCTTTGGTTGGGTTTTTATGCGATAGTCCGGTATGAAATAGAGGAAGACAAAGAAAATTGATACACGGCTTTCAAAATATTAAAAAAAAATGTTAAAACTCTTGCTGTATTTACCTCCAATAGTTCAAAATATTTTATCACCACCTCCTGCTGGTGTTACAACTGCAGGTTATTTCAATATTTGCTCACGTTTTTGCCAGCACGTGTTTGCTCAGTCAGACTGGTATCAATTCAAGTCTTGCTACAGATTCTCAGATGAATTTGGGTCTGGACTTTGACTAGGTCATTCTAGCATTATGGTTGGCTGGGAGGTCAAACCTCCTTCCTGCCTCAGTCGGACAGGACAAGTATTCCTGCCTGACTGACTTTGTAATAAGACTGAAATATAACGATGTGGACTCTACTTACCAAACAGGTTGCCTGTTTACACTTATTTTTAAGGTATGCCACGATTTTTTAAATTTTTGCTCTTAAAAAACACGATATAGTTCCCTTTTACTTCCTTTCTTCCTCCACTAAACTGCGGAAGAGAAGTAATGGCAAAGCAACACTCCGCAACATCTTCATCCTCTATTTCTATTTTCTTCATCTCTGAACGCTTTTATTTCTTCACCTTCATCACATTAGGTGACCAGCGTGGAGCTCTTGATTTTTTATTTATTTATTTTTTCTTACCAGCAGCTCAAATTACAGTTATTTATGTTTTTTTAGCACTGTGGGAAATATCTTTGACCTTTCATTTGACTTAACAAGTTGATTCCGTCCACATCAGACTGGCTCGGCTCCTGCACTTAAACGTCGGTTTGACATTTTCTGCCAAAGCCACTTCCTCTTGTGGCATCCCAGTGCCCTGTGTTTGAGCGCCGGGTAATGAGGGAAAGATTCGTGCCGTGCGAAAGCAGGGGAAGCAAATTGCCTCCATCAAGGCTTCTTTTTTGGACTGTAAAAAAGCAATCAGGGGATGGAGTGTCCTGCGGTTTTACAATTGCTCCTTTTTCTTTTTTTTTTTTGAGTCAAACCGGGCGTACAACAGGGTGGGTTCCATTAGTTAGTGGTGTTGGAATCTACATTTTGACCTCGAGCTTAAACTAATGTTTGCTCACATGCTGACGCTCAAGAGAGACTTCTTCTTTTTTTCTTTTGCTGCTATTGATTGAGCCGTTCTTCCACTGCCGGCGGAGATCGTTATGGAGAAAAACCGCGAGAGGTGACAATGCAGTTGGCAGCTCCATCTGGCCTGCCAACGGCCATAGAAATCCACATTCTTGAGGAAAGTCTAGAGACAATGCGAGTGGGCGAGTTAGGCCGAGCGCTTGGGACGAGGAACTCTGTGCGGCTACTCCGTGGTCTCATTCGCAAAACCCAAGAATGTCACCACAATTTCATACGCTCCCTGCAGCCAAAGATGTGATGGAGCACATCTGAGAGGCAGCAGCGTCAATTTTCTCCCTTTTACCGCACGGTTGAAACCAAAAACCAGCAGCTATTGTATAAATTACTGCAATTTGGTGCTTACTCCACCTTACTCTTAATAAAAAAAATATAGATATATATATTAAGACTTTATGAAGTAAAACTCGAGCAATTTTCTTATTTTTGCGTCACACTGTTGTCAAACCGTGTGTAATTTAATGTCATCATCATTTTCCTATAAAAACTACTTTACTTAAAGTTTTACAGTATAGGAGTTTTTCTACTTGACTTCAATAATACTTAAAAGCATGTCCTTAAAAAAACTCAAATAACTTCATATATTAAATGAGCAAATTAACATTTTTGGGATGCAAATGTAAATTCTTCGTTCACACACACTGGTCAGTTTTCTTCCTGGTTATTTTTGCATCATTCCAAATGGCAGATAAAATGCCATATTTGACTGCCAGTGAGGTTTCTAATTTGTTTTGTTCTCTTTTAACTAAAAGCTTCAAAGCAGATCAGCACAGACAAACACTCATCGGGATTTTTATATTGAAAAAATACTATTGATCGACTCAGTTTGACGGAGCATGAAAAGTCAATTCAGTGGTTTGGAAATTGGGACCTACATATCGTAGTGACACATCGATTATTTTTTTGTGGCTGTATATATTTGTATTTCAATTTGATAGTTATTTTCTGTCTTGGGCCAAACACAATACACAGTAAGAAAAAGTGAAAGATTTCAGAAGGGCACTTTTTTGTTCAGAGGAAAAAGGGGCAAGTGCTCTAGCGCCTCCTAGTGTCCATCTGTGAATGTCCCCGACTTCAAGTCATCTTCATCCAACAAAACTGACAGGTTGAATAAACTGAGCATTGATTGCAGACACAGCCAAGAGGTTGATGGTATCTCTGGAGAAGCTGCAGAGATCCACAGCTCAGGTGGAGGGAGGGAATCTGTTAGACGTTTACATCACAAAAACGTCAAACACTCCAAAATTGCAGCTATAATTGCAGCAAAATTTGGTTTTTGACCTATGTAATATTTTGTCAGTCAGTTGCATAAAATCCAAATAAATCCCAGTAAAAGCTTGAAAAAGTTCAAAGACTATAAATACTTTTAACTGAAAAAAATATTAAAATGATTGATTTCAATGGCACAACAAAGTATCTCCAAAGCGGGTACTAAGTGAAACAGGCTTGTAAAAGTTGGGTATGAAAAGACCGGAACCGCTCAAGTATGAAATGGCATCAACAACATTTGCAAAACAAGGAAAACACAATAAAACCAGAAAGCATAACCACATTCGACAGAAGCTTCATTAAAAAACAAAAAAAAACAAAAACAAAAACAGGCAAATCATAAAACAGGAAAAACACAGAAATTACATATAACCGTAAAACATCAAATACAATATCTGCTAGCAAAACATTTAAAAAAAATGTAAAAGAGAAGAAGGACAAAGAAAGAAAACTCATTACATTACTGGGATATTTTCTTCCTGAAGTGACTTAAGATTGTTACGATTCGGTGCCACATAATTAAACTGAATTGAACAAAGTTTTACAAAATGCAGTGTTGAGTTATATATTTTTTCCTTTTTCTGAAGTTTTATTTTCTTCTAATTAGTCTCTCATACAATCTCAGGAAGCCATGCCATGTAAACTCGCTCATCACATAAAGGCTCGCAAGCCAATAAAAACGGCGAAGGGCAGACGGCGTTAAGCCAGGCGGCGGCTTAACGCACTGTAGGCTCAGGCTGACAATGCTTGTCTGGCAGTAATAATGTTATTGCAGGCACCAAAGGTCCGAACAAATGTGCGTGTTTGAATATCCCGAGATTACAATTTCAAAGTCCTCCCCATGAGCGGCCGAACAATAGAGAGGGTGGGAAGTTAAAAAAGCGGGGCTTCTTTCAAATAAACAGGCATGAGTCGACCCTGAATAGAGCCACTACGGAGCAGCCGGATTGGTTCTCAGGGGCCGAGACCCCGCGGCCTCTCCACCTTCTTCTCCTCTTCCTCGGATACCAAACCATTTGATGTAGTAAACACAAACAACCATAATTTAGAGCTTTCCTGCTGTTCTTTATGGCATTATTTAAGTCTCCTACGAACCTCGGACGGGAAAGTTAGCGAGGGGAAGGGAGGAGGAAGGTAGGTTTTAAGGATCCCCCTCTTCTTTATTTTGTTTTGTGCTATTGCTTAATGAGCCTGAAAATACAACTGCACTGTCCTGACTGTGAAGATAGCCTGCAGCCTAATGTAAATTAGCGGAGTGAAGAAGCCTGCAGGGCAGAGTCTTGCTGAGAGAGATGTGGAGAGAGAGAGAGAGACAGAGAGAGGGTGTGGGGGGGCGAGGGAATCAAGAAGCAGGGGGATCTTGGCATGTTTTGGACTCGGAGGGACACTTGTTGCAGTCTCGCACATCAGTCTCAGCTGCTGATGTGTGAGATTTATAGAAACTCGCACTGCGGCCATGCGCGCTGGCGACCGTTTTGCGAGATGTCGGTTGTTTGTCACTTCTCGAACCCGTAATTCCGGTTAGTTTCGCACAATGGTTCTTTTGAGCCACCGCTACAATCATCATTCAATTTAATTTTCCATTCTTCTGCAGATTCCAGGCCGAGGCAGCAGCAGCAGCAGCAGCAGCAGCAGCAGCAGAGGCGGGAGTCTCCCACATTGCATATGTCCTGTCAGGAGTCATGAGTTGCTCTTTTGACCGCTCCGCTTGGCATCTGCTGCCCATGGCCTGTCCATATCTGCATTCTAATGCACCTACCCTGCTGGGATGTTAACTTTAGGCCCTCCGTAATTGATGGCTTCCACACTTCAGCCGAGTATCCCCCCCGCCCCGCCAACCCCCCACTTTCCCCGCCGATTGTTGGTATATCTCTGTGGTTTGGGGGTCTTTCAGTCAGCCATTGTTCTTTTATGGAGGAATTATAATAGACCAAAAGAGGAAGAAAGAGGACGGGGCTGGAGAGGAGGGGGGCTGGATGAAAAGAGAGTCGCTGCTGATATTTAGTGAACTCCAAAGGGGGAGTTTTCATTCTCATTCTGCAAGTTTGGCACATGCCTTCTGTTACTAAGTGGCAGTGCATTCAAAGAGCCCTTTGCATTTCCCATTCTGTGGCTCCGCTAGGTGCCTAGACTTACAACCCTGGCAGCTGTTGGGCATTCTATGCAGCTATAGACTCCTCTCCACAGGTGAGCTCCCCTACCCAACTCCCAGTCTCCACTTTTACTCAATAGGGCCCCACCGAGCCCTTTTATCGGCCGGGCAGGGGCTGACTTTATGTGTGCCACTCACACAGGCTCAACGTTCTCAGGGCTTGCGGTTCACGTTGGTTCGGTTTGACTGGGCTGCAGGATGATTCACATCTTGTTTGAGAGTTTTTGAAGTCTGCTCAGGCATTGATTACACTGTAAACAAACAGAGGGACCATGATTGGCTTAGATGATTAGCTTAGAAAAACAAACCTGCGGAGGGGAAAGCGCAGCACAGACTCATCAGAGGAGCAGGAGAAGATGTCTAATTTCTTCCAAGTTTGCCATTATGGGATGCTCCACACAATATAAGTTTATGTGATATTGTGCAGCCACAGAGGCCAGCGGTAGACGCTCTATTTCTGTCAGGCAATAATTACTTTAAAAGCTATCGGCTGCATTGGTAAACCATCCTCAGTGATGTTGCTGTTTTGGTTTTGGAACGTTTCAACACCTTTTTTTTTTTTTCTGAATTCACCGGCAGACCATCGGCTTGTTTATTTTCTTCTGTGCTCTCAGGGATGCGAGCTGTTCCACATTACCCGTGAGGTGTGGTGCCTCTTCCCTCAAAGGCCTCCACTGTCCCCCCCAACACACACACACACACACGCACACACGCACGCACGCACGCGCACACACACACACACACACACACACACACCCTCAACCCCACCAAACTGCTGCCAAGCAGGGCTATCTATTCATTTGGTTACTTAAGTGTAATTGCTCCCCTTTGAAGCCTCAGAGAGGCAAATCATTTGCCCTAGCCCCGGGGCAGGAATGGTCACCGTGCCTATAGCGACCCCCTCCCGGTCAGGGAGCGTCGGAGAGACCGCGAGAGGCCAGCTCCCATACGGAGAAGAAATAATACCGCTAGGGCCGCTCAATTTCACCTCCCTTTTCATCCCATTATTTGAAAACTTTTTATTAACAACAGCTTTCTCTCTCATACCAGGGCGCCAGGGGAGGAGGAGGAGGAGGAGGAGGAGGTGCAGGGGAAGGGTGGGGTGAGAGGATATAGGGAGGATGGTGGTGTTGGTGGGGGGCGGAGTGGTTGCCTATCTGTAGATGTCTGCTGGATTCTCTCACACACACACACACACACACACACACACACACACACACACACACACACACACATCATCATCATCATCAATAGTAGCAGGTCCAAGCAGTATTGAGAAGAATGTCCCCTCCAATAGGACGCGCCGCTCCACCCAGAGTCTTGGTCCAAGCAGCCGAAGGCTTCATGCAAAGATTACAGTTGAGGCCTGCCGATCAGCAGCTGCTTTTCCGCTTCAATTTTGCTCCAAACTTTGTCAATATTCTGCTAATGTCGAAAAAAATAAATAAATTTGCAGTTGCAGTGTTTCTGTTAAACAAGAAATGCGACTAAAATCACATGAATAAGTTTGTTCACGCGGTAAGTCATTAAGAAACATTTCTCCTGCCACTTCCTGTTGTCTTTTTCTGCCGGTAACATCCCGTTGTCGACCACTTGACTCGTGTGATGCAAAAAAAAGGGTCTGAAATACTCTAATTTAGATGGAGCCAAAGAAATCCACCTCATCCTAGTGCAAAAGTGTTTCAGTGAAAAATGTGAGCTTTTTTTCAAAATAGGTGTTTTCATTAAGCAAATTTATTTATTTTATAGGGTCAATTTGCTTGTGTATAGGAACAAAAAAGTGTGTGCGTTTATGAGTGCGACTGGATGACTGTGGCTTTATTGTAAAGCATCAAAATGACTGGAAAGGCGCTATGTAATGTCAGTCCATTTACCAATCACACACCACAACCCCATCGGTGTGACTCTGAGTGTATATCTACTAATATGAGGAAACAACTTATAATCTGTAGTTTAAACTTCCCTCTATCTTGACACTTGAAAACCACAAGCTTCAAGGTGTTGCATTGGGATTCTGCGTGACAGATTAACACAAACTGGCTCATAATGGTGATGTTCATTAAAAGTGTTGCATTTTCATCAACATTTTTACAAAAAAAATAAAGAAAAGCGTGTCGTGAATTCAGTCTGATGGCACCAAATTACAACCCACTGCCTCCAGCAGAGTCCTATTGTGTGTCAGTATAAACACAGCTGTTCTGTGAAGGCCTGAGAGGTTTGTTAGTGAACACTGATGAACAAACAACATCACAAAAACCAAGAAACACAGCAGACAGGTCAGAGGTTAAGATACTGCCATGTTTAGTTAAAGTGAGGTAGTGGTAGACAATAAAAACGCCAATTGTTGAGCATCTCAACAAGCGCTATTCTGTTCCTTATCTCAAAATGCAAAATGTGTGGAACGAATGCAAGCTATTGCTGCATGACGGTAGGAAAACTTGTAATTATTGTTCAGTTCTGCAATGGCAAACATCAGCATTTTCCTCGCTCTTCTCTTTCTTTTCATCATCATAAACTTGAGGCCAGACAGAGAGGAGCGGCAAAAGCAAAGGAGGGGGATTAGCAGTGCTTGATAACAATTAATGGTGTTGTCCAGGACGTGTTGCTGTGGACCGTCATCGGGTTGGCGTGTCATGACAAGACTGTCTTCAGTCAGAGGCCTCTTCAGATTCACTGCAAGACTGACTGCTACACATTACCACCGTCTACAGCGACTCTTTTCAGATTCTTGCATGATACAAGTTACAATAACTCTGGGATGAAAAAAGAAAGCATCTTTGAAATAAAGTAACTTGAGGGTCCAGATTGCATGCAGACACAAAAGGCAGTGAAAATCCCTCTGACAAACCAAAAGTCAGCGTGCAGAATTTGAATGCATGGCACCTAAAAAGGTATTACACACCAAATACTGCATCAAAGCAGACTTTGGGGATTGACGTTTGGGGTCTGCTCTATGGTCAGAGTTGAAGACGAATAGAACTAAATTTCTAATGGTGGAGACGAAGCCCATCGAGTTATGCGAAGATAAAAAGAAAACTTGTGACGTTGTCCCCCCACTTTACAATTTTGGTCAACTTTGTGTTGATCCATCACATAAAATCCAAATAAAATGTGACATTTGTGACTGTAGGGATTAGAGAAACACAATGTGGACACACAAACACGCATGCATGTGTTTTTCTTGCTCGCTTCATTGAGCACATGAGAAAGTACTGGACTCGCCTTCTTTCAACCTGTGACGGGTCGCGGAAACACACAGCAACGTGGAGCACAAAGAGTCCATTTAACGCCAAAATTACTCCGGCACTTATTGTAATTGTCACAATTCTGGCCACACTGACATTGTAATCTCATAATGAGGTAATGGGGGGTTGAAACCGAGTACAGAAGTGCGATTAGAAGGGTGTAGCTCGGCAAAAACGGGTTGAAATGTCAGACTGGAAGGGTTGCGTTGGACGTTTTTTTTTTTTTCCGTATTCGGGAGGTTGTGTCGATGCAGACGAACTTGCAAACCGATAAAAGTCGCCTGCTGGATTCTTCCTTATCCGTCTGGAATGCTGCAGCCTAAAGAGATTACTGGAAGTCACTTTTTTTAGAGAAAAAACAAAAAGAGTAACAAAGTTAAACAAAGAGTATCTGTCATGCCTGAAATATTTGACTGTACTCGGATGCTGCGGCATCAAAGACCTGCTTCTTGGGGTAAAAATGATTATCCTAAAGTGCACGAGTTGACTCGCAAGACACCATGGAGCCAAATCAATGTGGACAGGCATCCATAAAAAGCCAACCTGGTTATGAATGCTGCATTTTACTTGTATCATTTTGACTTTGAGGTTTTTAAGAGAGAAGCCTTCCCCGCAGTCGAGCCAGATGGTAACAATTCTTCGACATATTACGAGCCGCTCTCTGGCAAATAGCATACCTTTGGGCTATGTTTTCAGTGGGCTATAAAAGCCAATAATGTAATTTTGATCTGTTTTATCAGATATCACCCCCAGCCCCGGCTGCGTTTATGTAAGAAAATGTTTAAGCAGGACAAGACGTCTCTCTGTTTTGCTTTTTTTTGGGGGGGCGGAGGGGAGGCACAGAAGTGCACACTGTGTTCAATACCTGCCCCGCTGAGGGGCTTTGCTTGTTTGACTTCTGCGTCGTTCTGGAGGAGAACGTCGCTGTGGTGAGAAACATCGATATAAAAATACTCTCAACCTTTAGGTTTTTTAAACATAATGACTTCTGCTGACCAGAGTGAAGGAAAAACAAAAAGAATCGGGGAATCTTTTGTGGAAGTGCTTAAAAAGTCTGACCCTGACATCTCTTGGAGCAGCAGTGACACGGTAGCAAAGTATCCCAGCGGCACACCGCACTCCCCTGCGGCCTGCCATCAGCTCCATGACTCACCGCTGACCTTGTTGTAATGTTCCAGCTCTCCTCCAGACCCATTTAGAAAATCTTTAGGGAAATAGATTTCTGTATTCCACATGACACAGTGTAAACACACCTGAACACACAGCGTAATAAAAGTTTTTGTGCTCCTTGAACTTTTTCACATTTCCCCACTCTGCAACAACAAACTTCAGAGGAGCGCAGTGGGGTTTTATGTGACAGGCCTACACAATGTAATCAGAAAATAAGAAAAACTATTCTTTAAAAAAATGTCTGTGGCCGACAAACTGATGGAGTGGTTTCACTCCTGGGTAGACTCGGTTCAATTTGGGACCAAAACTGCAACATTTGTTATATTTTCAGATGGTGCGATTTGGTTTCACACTGCGCTTTGTCAAATGATCTAAACCCTTTGAAAAACCTGTTCACTCCCTCGCCTGTGGGGGTGCTGCACCAAGAAACATTGAAGGAAACGGCACCCAAATTTCCCAAAGAAGACAGGAGCGCAACTTCCTTCTTCACAAAATGTAAACAAAAATAGAGCAGCATCAAATATTAGAAGTTGTTGGATTTCTCTTTTGTCTTTGGTAAAAATAAACTACAAGTCATTTCACCGACTTGTGAAATGTCGCCTGCTGGATTTTTTTGTTGTTGTATTTACCCAGAAGTGAACTATACCCTGTGCCATAGTTCACTTCCTGCTTTTGGAGCGGTGTCTCGATCAGGTTCA
Organism: Poecilia formosa; assembly: GCF_000485575.1. Taxonomy (NCBI): domain Eukaryota; kingdom Metazoa; phylum Chordata; class Actinopteri; order Cyprinodontiformes; family Poeciliidae; genus Poecilia; species Poecilia formosa. The sequence goes on from NW_006800150.1 coordinate 721,900, forward strand.
CATTCCTCCAAACGAACTGGACTTTCTAGGAAAACGAGCTGAACTGAATCAGACTAACAGATGGTTTCCATGGATTTTTTTTTTTTTTTTTTTGCAGTATTAAGGTAAAAAACAAAAAGGGGGTTAAATAAAAATGTACACCTTGATCTTCAGATTTCTACCCGTGAAAAAGTTTTGCAATCCATGCGTGATTTCCTTTCCCCTCCAGGGTATCCACACATCCTTAAAAAGTCTTAAATCCACGTGTCTAAAATCAAGTCCATAAAACGTCTTAAATTCATTTCTAAAAGTCAGTTGGCCTTAAATACATAAATCACAGGCGTTAAATTTGATCCTTGCAGTACTATTTATCCTTGTATATTCTGTTCTTTTCCTGTCAGGCAAAAGTTTGAGTCCCACTCAAACACCCTCACTGGTTTATGTGACTCAAGACCGTTGAGGCTACCAGTAAATAGCTGCTAACGTGGCCTTGCTAGCTAGCTAGCTTTATGTGTGTCTATCATGGGAAATTGCAAGTTTACTGTCAGTTGGCTGGACGAAGTTCGCACATTTCTGTGGCGATGTAGGTGTACATGTATGACACATGCATTATATATGATATAGGACTTAAATTCCATTCATACTGGTCTTAAAAACGTACTAAAAAGTCTGAAATTTAAGTGTGTGAAACCCGCTGAAGCCCCGCCCTTTGACGATTGTCTGCTAGCTCATAAGGTGACAAAATGTGAAAAAAGCGGCATGCCATTGTGCGCAGGGCGCCGCAGCACAGAACAGCACAGGAGGCAGAGGATTGGTCGTCATCTGCAGATCTTTCTTGCTCATAATGCTTTCGGAATGCAGCTGCCCCAATAAAAGAGAGAGAACCACAACAAGGTCGGCTGATTGAGGACATTAGCTCAGGTTTTCCATGGTGAAGCTTGTTGTTTTCCTTCTGCTGCCATCACATCCACAACTGGAGGCCTGCTGTGTGGAATTACTCGCGCTAATGGCTCAACACTCTTTTGTTGCAGGAAATCGGACAGCCGAGCTGTAACTGCTAAAATGGTGATTAAAAAACCCAAATTGCATCATGATGTTGGGTAATTTAGCACAGGGAGTTGGGGGCGAGGGGGGGAGGAGAAGAAGGGGAAGGGGAATGGGATAAAAAGCTTCTTGCTAAATGAAGCAACTGGCATTATTGACCGGTTATGGGGGAACGTGTAAAGTTGCATGCTGGAGCTAAAGCGTTTTTCTGTGGGATTTCCGTTGGAAAAAAAAAGAAAAAAGAAAAATCAGACTTTTAAAATAACTCGCCAAATCTGATGGCAGTTAGTAAACTCTAATTAAAGTTTGCAATGGTGACTCTGTAATTTGCAAGTCAGTGGGGGTCATTAAGTCTTTCCCTGGCTTGATTTAATGAGTTACAAACTGCAGTTAATGAGACAAATAGTTCTGCCTGCTTGGCCCATGGCTGTAGCTGCAGCAAAGACCAAACAACTCGATTGGAGATTTGCTTGATAAATTCCTTGAAGGATTATGTTTTAGTTAGTTTTTTTTGTTTTGTTTATTCTTTTATATGTCAGAAGCAAATACTGGAAGATGTTGCATCAGCTTGGTGCCGTTGAGACAAAGAGGAAATCTGTTTGTGTACAAACAGCTGCACCAGCTTCTAATCATATTTGACCTTTTAAGAGGAATGTGCTTTTAATTTAAACATCAGAGGAGGAAGAGTAGAATGTGAGTCGTTCTGAGCTTTTATCGCATCCTAGTCATATCCTCTTATTGCTTATTAAAAGCCGTTGTTGATATCAAACACAACTGGCCTGTTGTAAAGTGAGTAAGACAGGGGAGCCCCACTGAGCGGGCTGTACGGCACCGTTTTCGTCTGTCATCCTCCGTGACCGGTCCCACCCCACCCCGGTGGATCGAGCTCACTTAGCTAAACATTTATTTCCCCCCCATCCCTCCATTTCTCTTGTAAATTTGTGGTTGTGTGCAATCCTTTAATGAGCTCCATCTTTGACCCAGGTTGTAGGTTTCCAGGGATGTCATGTCTTGTAAGTCAAGGGAAAGACTTTAACGTCCACACGACTTAACATTAAAGCGGCGCAGTTCGGAAAACGCGAGGTTGGAGCCGGGGAGGTAATGATAGCCCCATTAATGAGGAACTGTAAAATGAAAAAAGATAGGCAGGAACAGTATGAGCCCAGATGTAGAGGACTACTGTACTTTAGAGTGACCTTCGTCTTCATTTAGGTCTACATAAATACCGTGTCTCACAGAGGTATTAATAACCCATAAAGGTTTTCCATTTTTTTGTCATGTTGCAAGCTTTAAAACTTGAATGTGTTTTGTGGGACTTGAATGTGTTTTGTGGGAATTTTAGGTTAATTGTGAAGGGGACAGAAAAGTTTACGTGGATTTCAGGGTTTTTTTTTATTTTCCAGTCACTTTATGTGACATCTCTGGGTCATAACTTTGTACTTTTTGCGTCATAACTTATTGATGCAAACACATGTGTGCAACAAATAATGTTTAGAAGTGTCCTGATACAACTTTATCACTTCCGATATAATACAGATATCACAGCTTTGAGTATTGACCAATACCGATATTGACCCGATATGATGTCAGCTCAAATCAAGCGTAATTTTATGACTTATTTTTTAGTGTGGAACATTAGAAAAGGCTTGATCGAGTGATATTACTCAGATGGAGAACAATAGTCAACAATAGAACAACCGACCCATTTTTTTTAGAAACCAGTGGTTCTTATTGTGGGACACAACTTGCTGGATAAAAACGACTGAAGCAGAGTGATGCCATTTACTGCTTATATTGAGAGTTTAGATGCAGAACGATACAATACGATACCATACGATACGATATGATACTGGGTTTTTTCTGACATCAGACCAACTTCCGATATCAATGTCAGATCAGGACAGCCCTCATTTTAAATATAATAAAGTAAATCATGTAATAACTTCCAGTGATGTATTCAAGTTTTTCCAGCCAATGACATTTACATTTTGCCAATAATGTAACTAATGTGTTACGTTACTGACTGGTTAACATTGACGCATCAGTCACATGATCTCTGTTCTCTTCCCTTCCTGAATTATTGCATATTCAGTTATCAGTCTATTAAATTCACCTAACAGAAATTAATTGAATCACTGAAATTAACTGCCTAGTCCTAGATGAGCAAATATGACGAGTATGACATCCACCACAACATTTATTAATCAACAAACTAAAAAAAAATGACAAGAAAAGCTTATGTCTGTAAATGTTCTGAAATGATTTTCAGGGGGAGGTTTTATGTATTTTTCTATAACACAATATGTAAGACATATGAGTCCACATCATATCTGAATCTGATGCCATGAAATTGACCTCTGTCTCTTTAAGAACCTCCTACTCTTTCAGACACGCCCACTTCAGAACGTCACTCTCCTGACTTGAAACCATTTTTACCATTTATTAATGACTTTATTAAATTTAAAATAACAAACTGGTTACAGCATTGGCATTTAATTCTTTTTTGGGCATTATTAAATTTATTTTTTTCTGCAAGCAACCAGCTTCTTGGAATGTACTTCTACCAGTTTTGCAGAACCGTGAAAAGAGCTGAAACTCTTTTACTGCAAATCACCAGTTAGAATTTCAAGTCTTGCTGCAAGATTTACATTTAAATTCAAATCATGACTTTAACTAGGCCATTCTAACATATATAATCGTGCTGGAAGGTGAACCTCCTCTCCAATCTCAAGTCTTTTGCAACAGGATTCAGCTCTGAACCACAGAGCTCGGTACCAAAGGTTAACAAAAAGCTGGTCAGCAATTATTACAGTGCAATTGTTATGACACCAATAAAGATTTCCACACCATTTCAGAAAGAGTAAAAAATTATTTTCTACACCCTGTCATTCGTAAAACTAAATGAAACAAATTGCTTCTTGGATTTTCTTGAAATTACACCCAAACTTCTGTCTTCTTCTGTTGAGTGTGCGAATAAATCAGCCTCTTAACTGTTTTTTTTTTCTTTTTGTTTGTTTTTTTGCCTTTACTGTAAATTTGTTCCACGTGTTTCCAGTTTAAAAAAAAAAAAAGATCAGACTTGTATGTCTTCAGGTTCAGGTCATGAGAACGAGAGACGGAGAAAAAGAAAAGCAAAGACACAGACGGACCTTTGGCTCGCGACTGTAATTGTCGTGCTCGCCACGGCATTGTTAGAGGCTTTCGCAGACCTGTAATTAAATTTGGGAAGGTTTGGAAGCCTATCGCCACAGCGCGCTCTCCAAGACAGAACGATGTCCAGTAAAGAAAAGAAAAAAGAAACAATCTCACACGTTTTGTGCTGCTTCACCGTGAGACTTTGAAGACGAATGCCTCCCCAAGAAGCAACTTCCATGAACTATGAAAAATGTTTGTATCACAACTACAGCTGTTCTGTTCTTAAAGCTTTTTGTTTTGTGACTCTGCTGCAGGCTTGTTTCTTCTTCAGGAAACCCTGCTTCAATTAAGAGTGATGGAACCCATGTGTCCCTTATCGTGGCAGGGCGGATGGGAGGAGGGGGGGGAATCTTGTTCTGTCTGCATTTTGTAATAATTGGGTTTTAAAGGAGCTGTTCTGCGGGGTTTGCCACTTTTTGTGGCCGTCGGGCGCGGATCAGCTGACACCCGCCACGTCTGTCGACTCCTTCTAGGCGATCATCCTAAGTGGGTATGCATGTAGCCGTATAGCTGCGGGGATGACAGCGATCCAGGGAACCAGACTCCCCTCTCTTTCATTTCAAGCCCCCGGGCTCACAGACAGACACTCTGACTGACATCTGACCAAACCTGATTAAATTATATGCTTCATCTTTGAAGTTTTACGCTCTGGCTTTCCTTTGCTCTAAACCTTTTTGGGTTTTGTTTTTATTTTTGTTTTGCTGTTGTTGCTTTTTTCTTACTTTTTGCATGCCGTTTGTCAAAAAGATAACAAGAAAGATAGGAAAACAAGCACACTTGAATATTTCAGCTCTCAGCCATTTTTAAAGCTCCTCTGCTTTAGCGAGCCTTACGGGCATCTCACTGCGGAACAGTGTTTACTCTTACGCTCCGTTTGCAGAGCAGCACAAACATTGTATTTCTCAGCAACGTATGTGAACAAAGGGCTCCGTAATAACAGCTTGTGGCACTCCAAAGCAACAGGAAAGAGAGAGAAAGAGGGAGAGAGAGAGAGAGAGGGGGGGGACAAAAAAAAAGTTTGAAAAGTTCATCCTGGAAATTGTAGACGATAGGTTTTGCCGTGTGACAGAGACGGAGGAGCGCGGAGAATGGAAAACTTGATTCCCTGCAATCATCTCCTGTCATCTTTTGCACCACTTTAGCCTTCACTCCAATCAACCCATTTTGCTTTGAGTACCTTTTTGTTCTTTTGATTTCACTTATTGCCTCATATGTTTATGTATGTTTACATTTGAGCATAAACAACTTTCCAGCAACTTAAAAAAAGAAAAACGGAACTTAATCAGTGCATTGTACAATCTTCAAACACACACGCTTAGCTTTTTTTTTTTTTCTCAGAGCAAATCTAACTAACCATGGAGATTTCCTAAAGCGCTCTCATAATAGCTCTGGATGTAAAAAAAGAAAATAAAAAAGAAAAAGTTTTACTCTGGCAGAGCTGAGGAGGAGCCGCCGGAGGCTCCGAATAACTGCGTGAGCCGTCAACAGGAAGAGACGGCTGCATGACTGCAGGCCAGCAGCTCTAATTGGCTGTCTGCGGGAGTTTCTTCCCCAGCAAACTAATTGACCCACAATTCCCTGGTGCTTTATCAACACAGGGGAGCACCACCGGGCCGATAATCAGACTGTTTTCTAAACTGATCCATAACGCAGGTCAAAGTACATGTTACTGTTTTTTATATCGTAGTTGATCAATTTCTCTTGATTTAAGCTTGTTTGGTTCATAAAACATCACATCTCAGCTTGACATGTGACAGGTATACAGGCCGACTCAAACGTATTCATAACACCCAGATGTTAAACATTTTGTTACATTGCTACTACAAATTTAATTGTATTTGATTGGGACTTTGTGTGACCTACTCAAAACAGCTCATGAAACGAGGTGAGTACATGGTTTTGATATTAACAAATAAAAATGTAAAAATGTGCGTTTTTTTTCCAGCTACCTCTAATCTGTTCCCCCTAAATAAAAATTTACCAACTCCAGAAGTCGGCCGATTTGCATTTAGAGTATACCAATGTGTAACACAAAGTTATAGAGAACAATAAACAACAAAACGCAACATAAAAACCAAAAAGCACAGCTGATGTTCCAGCGAGGAAGTTGTGAAAGAGTTTAAAACAGGCTTATAGGGACAGTATTGTGTATTTTCAAGGCATATTATGCCATTTTATAGCAAGTAACTATATTACCTTCAGTTGTAACAATGCTACGTATGTCAAACAAAATTTAACTCCGTAATTTTCACCTTGAAATTGGGCCTGTCTCTTTAAGAAGCTCCTGCTCTTAACACTCCGCCTTCAGGAAGTCATCACAACATTGCTCCTTTATTAGCCCTTAAATGACGTTTTTCGTCACCGTTGCACTGAGAAGTAGCTCCTACAATGAGCTCAGCAGATGAGCAGCTCCACCAAGTGTTTGCTAATTGCTGCTGGCTAGTCTAAAGGAGCCGAGTGGGGAAGTCGTAGGGAGGTCTGCTCTGTGAGGCAGAAGCTCAGATCTGGAAGATTCTCTGGAGATGTTGTGAGGAATTGACTCCATCCTTCTTAAAGTTTAGCTGTGATTTCTCAGTAATGGATTCGACGGCGGGACGGTATGGGAGACGACAAAGGCTTCAAAAGTCGAACGCCTCAAGAATAGTGGGGAGAAGAAGCTCCATCATCTGAGACATGCTGTCGGATGTCCCAGTCTGATCACTAAGTGTAACTACTGAAGTTCCTTTGTCTTGTTTTTCTCCTGTTTGTCCATCTGCTATACTCCTGAAATCAAAAAAGATTTCAGAAGTATAACAGGTGTTCAGAGATAGTCTTTAGGTTAGCATATTACTTTGAATATCTGGTTTAATGATACATTTCTCAAACATTGTCTTCTGCTTGATTCTCGTCTCTCTTCAGTGATCTGTCTTGGCTTTCTCCCATTGAGCTTGATTTCCCAGGATTCGTTTCACCCAGTCAGCAAACAGAAGGAGAAATTGTAAACGATGACATAGATTTTCTGTGCTGTTCTTGAATTATAGTCTTGTATTTAAGCAATGATGGAAATGAATAAAGTCATTCAATCCGTATTGTCAGTCCGGTAAGCTTCAACTCGTAGCTTAAGTCACGATCAAGCTACCGTGCTACATATACGTCAAGACCAAACGTTAGCAGATCCAACAGCTTCAACAGAGTCCACGCCTCATCAGCTTGTACTTTCTAATTTATTGAATACAACTGCACGTACGCTGATTGAAACAACACATACGCCTTGTTTGTCTGAAGGTAAATTATTCCAAACTTCTCTTAAGTTCTCTTAAGATCAGCTAGAATTAGCTGATCTTAAGATCAGCTAGAATTACCAATATTATTTCTGCTTGCTAAATGTCACAAGAGGCCATGAACTCAATAGAGATTTATTTATCAGTGGCTGCAAAACCAAAAGTTTGCATACAGAATGATTACCATCACTTTAAACAATGAGAGAAAGCCCAGATGATGATAATGATGATAATAATGATGTCATGACTGCTGAGACTTCTGACAGGTTAGCCGACACGTTTGAGTTAATTTCAGACACACTGCTTTTTTTGTTGTTGTTTGACACAACTGTAAAGCCTAAAGAAAATAAGTCGAGATATCAGGAAGAGAATTGTGCAGCTGCTCAAATCCGGTTCATCCATGGGAACAGATTCCAGATGCTTGAAGGTGCTGCCTGTTCAAACGGTGATACACATCTTGGGATGATGGGAATTTCCAGCCGCCATAACGCTCAGGAGGGAGTCGGGTTCTGCATCCCAGAGACGCAGAGTCGAAACATGCGAATCAATCCCTGAAAAAAGGCAAAGACGTCAAAGCTGGGATGAAGTTGGTAAGGAAGTGAGATTATCCACAATCAAATGTTTTCAGTAATCTAAAAGAAATGGAAGAAAAGCCAGATTGCAGCATCATGTTGTGGGGCTGTTTTTCTGCAGGAGGAACTGGTGTACCTCATAAAATAAATGCCATGATGAGGAAAGAACATGATGTGGAAATATTGAAGCAGCTTCTTCAGACAACAACCAGGAAGTTAAAGTTCTGGCCCAAATGGATGTTACAAGTAAACAGTGGCCCTCAGCCAATAGGGTCACAAAGTGGCTTCAGGACAACAAAGCCGATGTCTGGTATGGCCGTCACAAAGCCCAGACCTCGGTGCAATGGAGAAGTTGTGGGTATATCTGAAAAGGCACGTGTGAACGAGGCGGCCTGCAAAATGAACTCAGTTCCACCGGTTCTGTCAGCTAGAACGGTCCAGAACTCCCGTAAACTGTTCTGAGAAACTCGAGGACGGAAAAAGGTTTCACCCATTTCATTCAGGTCAAAGGCACTGCTGTCAGATACTGAGGAAATGTGGGAAAATTTCAGACTTTGAAGGCGTTGAACAGCTTCAGCTATGGTCCAACTCAGCCTGAAGGTTTTCTCCACAGGGAGGCGAAGGCGTAAGATTGTCCTGCTCCTCCCTTTGTTATTCAGAAGTGAGTCGTAGATAAAATATCTTATCTTGTTGGACGTTTCTGTTGCAGGTGCATGAATGCAAAACTACAGGGCTTCCTAGAAGGTAGAACAGTGAACAAACCTCATTGAATTCAAACTATGCAACCAAATTCTTAGGCTGATCAAGTCAAGATTTACAATTTGGCAAAGGCCAAATGATTCTGTGTCTTTGTTTATCAATTATTTGTCCTGCCTCTCTTCACACTGCACTTTAACATAGCAGAAAAATAATTGCTTTGCATAGTTTGTGAGACAGAACATTATTTTAAGTTAATTTTATGGCATGATGAAGATTTTTTCCAATAGTCTGGTTCGTACGATGGAGTATTGGTCCCACGCTAAGAAAAAAACAAAGAAACAAAATTACGAGAAATGTAAAAAGTATGCAAGAATAAAGTCATAGAATAAAATCATAGCATTATAACTTTGTTCTCATAATTTTACTACTTTATTCTTATCATTTCACTTTTAAAATTTGTAGTTTCTTAGAATGGCCCTGAAACTCCATTGTAGGATCAGAGTTTGCATCTAAATATGTGAAAAATCTGATTTCTAAGCATCTGTAATGCCACTGCTGCAAATAAATTTTTTTTTTTTTTTGTATTAAATACAAGCATGAAGCTCATGTATGCATTTTTTTTTTTGTTTAAACTGTTTTATTTTTTTTCTTTTAACTCAAGGTTATCATGCTGTGAAAAACTCATACTTGGACCTAATGGCTAAAACAATCCCTGGAGTAAAGAATCTCCCAGGTTCTTGTTTTTTTTCTCACCGGTTGCCATTTCCTCTCAGTCTTTAACTTTTTTTCTTTTTTTTTTAGTATGCCTTTGAAGTTTACTGAAAACAGAGTTGAGATAAGGTGAGACTGATGTGGAGAAGCCCATAAAATTGGCTCCAGTGTTCTTGTGGTTTGCAGTGCAGAAATCGATAGCGGGCACGCTTGAAGCAAGCCGCCGCTACTACGTCACTGTTTCTAAAGCAGAAAAAATAAAAAATAAAAATCTCACTTTACCGCAACAGATACACTAAATATCTCTTTGTTTCTTCTTTTGTAAATCACCACTTCGCTGTCAAAATCTTCGCTGGTTTGCACACAGATAAATCCAGCAAAAATCTCTCTTCCTGTTTGGCGGAGGCCTGGAAAGCAACGGGGCGAAGCGACGTTTGCGTCAGTGGAAGACGACAAAGAAACCCGAGTGAAAGGTCAGGCTTTCCCCATCGAGGCCGGGGTTCGTGAGACGTGAGCTCTTTCATAGCTGCAGAAATAATGCCGTAAAGCGTCTGAGCGAGTGTGACAGGTCGTGATCAAAACCAGCTGCCAATTAACTAAATGACTCAAGCTATCACATTCAATCAGAGGGAGTCTGTGAGCTGCCGGCGCAGCCCGTCGCCTGCTCGATAAACAACAGCACGGGCCGGGAGCGGTCTCTCTTCAGGAGGCTTGTCGCGGTCTCTGTGATGGTTATCTGGCTGGCCCTGCCTGCGTCGTATTGGGTCCGGTTGGCCCTGACAGGTCCCACGGATAAACGGCCGAATGAAAGGGGTCGCCTCAACCTCTGGAATCCATCGTCAGCTTTCTGTCTCGAGCAGCTGACAAATGGTTTCAAACAGCATTNCTCGAGCAGCTGACAAATGGTTTCAAACAGCATGTGTGTGTGTGTGTGTGTGTGTGTGTGTGTGTGTGTGTGAGAAGAAAGAAAAGTGAAGAGGGAAGAGATGCAAAGGGAGAAGGGGGGGCGGGGATAAGGTGAAAAATTAGATGGAGAATGGGAGATTCAAATAAGACAGACGAAAAGAAGCAGCGTTTCCGTCGCTGGGCCTACTGTAATGCCCCGTAGGAGTGGCTATCCGACAGGAGTTTGCCCCATGGTCAGCGTCTTTAACCCCCAGATGATAACGCTTAGCCCCACCATAAAGAATAGGCCCCTTTAACTGATCCATTAGCGTCCAGTCGCTGAGACCGGACCCGCTGGTGTCTACTGAAACTTACCAGGAAGCCTTGAAGGAAAGCAGCATGGCAGACATGCAGAGAGATCAAAGACGACGTCCTCCTCCTCCTCCTCAGTCCCCCCGCTCACCGTTGCTCTCCTCATTCAGCTTTCCGTCTCTGCTGCTCTCCGTCTGACTAAATCTTCAACCAGACCAACACAGAGACATTTTGGACAGAAATCAACAGGATATGTAAATGTTGGTGTTTCGCTGCTCTTGTTTTCTCGTATGTTTTAGTTTCAGATGGCTTCTGTTGCCATCGAGCTGCATAAGCAGCAATAATCCGTCACAATTTCAAGGATCATTAACACGATAAACTATGCTGGAGGATAAGTTGCCCCCGTAAATATAACAATAAACGCTTGTTGTCTTTAGACAACCGATAAACTTTAATCTTATAAAGCACGTGTCAAACTCAAGGCCCGTGGGCCAAATCTGGACCACCGTAGCTTTTTATGTGGCCCTGTAGATTCTAGACTAAATACCAAGTGTGCTTAAATATTATGTTATCAATCAAATCAATACAGTTTTTGTCTGTTTATTGCCAAAACATATCAATCAGTGTCTCCATTTTCTTAGGAATTATCGTGGAAATTCATGCAAAATCAACAAATGCTCACACTTTTTTGCGATGCATAAAAAAATGTCAAAAACTTTCTGACTTGTACTAAACAGCTTCCACAGTCTTAGTTGATGTCAGATTATAGTCCATGATCTATATAGAAAGTCACATTAACTGTCTTAAATAAGCGCAAATATAGCAAATATTAACAAATTAGTAGCACAAACACTTTGAATTTTATTACAAGAAAATCACAAAAAGCATCACAAAATCCTGTAGGAACTGAAAAGATGTTTAATAATTTTTAATTTTAAGGATTCATTGATATGTTAACAGTTTGTGAACCTGTTTTATCAATACATTCTGGCCCTTTAAGAGCTTTTATGATCTTGATTTGGCCTAAAACAAAAAATGAGTTTGACACTCCAGCTGTACAGAAAACTTCATACTGTAAGATATTTTAAAACACAAGAAACACTAAATAAAAACAACTTACAACCAAAACCAAAATAAAATAGATTATGATGTGGCTATAAACAAATAAACTGGCTTTCAAAAAATATTAGTCATCACAATGAAGCTCATTTTAATTTATCATGCGATTAATTGACTATTTGAATAATGTGATGAACTTGCAAATGGACGAAATAAGGTTCTGGTGACTGTTACTTACCTCTCTTTTCATCCTCCTGTCTGTGTGATCAGGTCCAGATAACTGATAACTGATCAGGTCCAGATAACTGATAACTGATTGGTTTGGGTCCAGATAACTGATCAGGATTCTTGTCTTTAGTTGGTTTAGTTCTTATTTTTAAACTTTTTGCATCAGACAGTAGGAATGGAAAACGGAGCTGGTCGTCCTCAATTTTCTGCCTGGCAACACAAATTAGCTCAAATGGATCAGTCAACCTATCAGAAGTTTCCAAAGTGATGACATCATCATCTAGGATTCGCTCTCACTGTTTAAAGAGACAGTAATCACTCAACTCTTGATTTAAAAAACATTAATAAATAAATCTGACATATTTACTCTCTCATTATTGTGGCGTTTAGCAAATAGAAATAATTTTGGTAATTGTAACTGACCTAAAACAAGAGAGAAGTTTGATCTGATTTATCTTCCGACGGTGAAGGGGAAAAATTAATGTCTTTTTATTCAGTGCAGGTAAACATCTGGGCTCAACGCATCTTAAAAGTAATAATTTCCCCCTCTTTTTCTTCCTGTCTGCTACATTCACTTCCACTCGTCTTCTTTCTCCTCCACACATTTCCACTGGGCTCTCTCTCCCCTCTCCTCCACTACCGACGCGCCCCTGTCTTCCTCCCCTGGTGTTTCTAATTTAAAGCTGCTACGAAGCAGTTCACATTGTAACGCCATCAATTAGTCAGTGACTCCAGCACATTTATTTAATGGGACCAAAAGAGAGCTTTGCTGATTTACAGGCTGTAAGGTAGATGTGAGGGAGGGATGTTCTGACATGCCCGACGAGTGTTTCTTTTTTTTGGTTTTGTGGGTGTGTGTGGGAAGTGAGCCGATGCTCTGTGCACCTTAAGGCTTGGGTCTTGTGGTGTAAGGTCTCTGTAGTAATGCGCCGAGATGAAAAGGTTTCCAGAGGAAGAGGAAAAAATGCAACGGGAGACGAGAATGTTTGAGATTTTCTGGACTTTTTTCATAAGTGTTTGGTTTCAACCACAGTTTCTTTTTTTTTTTTTTTTACACGCTAAAGGTTTTTATGTGCCATAGAAAAGCTTTGAAGGTCTCAGTGCAGCATGTAAGCGTTCAAATCGAAACGAGAGCAACCTGCTGGAGTTACGAAGAGACTCAGAATAGACTGTCAAATTTACTGATTAATGGAGAAGATTGGTCTCTGCTGCTTTTTATTTTGAGAAAAAAACCAAAAAGATACCAAAATAGTGAATATTTTGGGATCCATCTGATACCAAGTAAATACAGGACCAGTATCACCAATGCTGACGCAGATGCCAATACTTCTTATTTAAGTTTGACATCAAACTTCTGACCCTTTTTTGTGTATTTTCTCCTGAATTGTTTTCTACAAACCTGTGAAAAAATTTGGATAAAGTTTATAGATGTCTGCAAAGTTTAAAAAAATATATAATTGGAGAGTAAATCACAACAAAATTGAGTTTAGAGTCTATAATGCAAATAATGCAAATAATAATAATAATAATAATAATAATAAAAGATACAATTTCAAGATAGAATCCAAAACTTAAGTATCGATCTTATCATGCAAGTGATACTTGGTGTCAATATTATCAACAGAATCACCAATAATAATCATTATCATCATAATATGTTGATCAATGTTCCATTAATTGTGAATCAAGGGAAACTTTAAGCCGTCATTTAAAGCAACTGAGTGTTTCAGTTGTTTTGCAGTTTTCTGGAAGTTTGTTATAGATTTATTTGTCCACTAGAGACGGGGGATCGATCCAAAATATTGATAATATCGACACCAAGCATCTGATTGTTGCAGCCAACACTCTGAAGAAAAAGCACACCAACTAAATTTAAAACATTTGCGGCAACTTTTGCATTTTAATGAGTGTAACAAACATTTTACTGTCAAATTTCAATACATTCATTAAAAAGTTAAAGCTAAAGCAGTTGAAGTACTTTTAGTTTTAAAATGTTGCCATTTTCCAGCTTAATCAACCAATGACTGGTAAACACTCACCTGTGACCGATAACTTCCTCACTGTGAAACACAGGAAATCGTGTTCTCATTTGAAAAGAACATTTTTATACCAAGTAATCTTTGGAGAAGATTTTACTGTTTCTCATTTTCATTCAGAGTCAGATGTCAGGATTTCTGGGTAATTCTGGATTGCTGAAGTGAAGTCCTTAAAACGTTTTCAGATCAGCTGGAGGCCGAAGCTAAGCGCCAGTCCCAGAGGGGCCAGGACCAGAGCAGACCTCCACTATCCTAAAACAACCTCAAAAACATCGTAGCGGTTTATGGGAACGCCGTTTTATGAAACTTTAAACCGTAGCCAATGTTTATTTCCAATGAAGGCAGCGTGTCGTCAATGATCTTGTGAACATAAACTGAGTGCAAAATATGCAGCAGAACATGAAATTCCACTGAGTTTCCGAAACAAACATTTATAATGACGGTCCAGGTGATTTAATTGACTTTTCTGTTAAAATAAAACTGGAAATGATGAGGTGCTGAAAGACGCTAAAGCAGGCCGGAGCCAGGCACAAACATAACAAAGGGGATTTTTTTTTTTAAATTAGAAAGAAGACAAACTTTGAAACTCCCCATGAAACTAATATAAGTTTTAAAAAAATAAGAAAGCAGAAACAGGTTTCCACAAAACATTAAATTATCCCAATAGTGAGCTGGAAATCTAAATAGCATGCAGCTGTCCATGCACAGCGTTTTGGCTCATATATCAATAGTAATTTGCTTTGTTCGTTATTCTGGGTCAGTTTGGTGCTGGGCTGAGGATATACTTTGTGTTCAAATGGATGAAATTACAAAAGATGATAAAAGACGGGAAACCCAACAGAAGTCATGAATTTTATGCAACAATATCTACCACTCTGGATATTCAGGAGATGGTAAACCCATAACAGGAGATGGTCAGAGCCATCTGTAAGCACAGAAACATTTCTCCAGTGTGTTTTCAAGGTCATCTCCGTTTAGCTTTTATCCGATGTCGTCACTGACCGTATCGGCTTTGGGATTGGCCCTCAAAGCCTTCAGGTAAAATGTTCTCTTACTTTCTGAAGTGCAACAGAAACAGTTGTTTATGATCCAGAGTCTCTGTCAGCCTGTATTTACAGTCCACATAACTGATTATTTTTATTTTGTTAAGTGTGACAGCAGTCCACTCTCAGTCCAAAAGACCGGAGAGTGGACTGTTATAGATGCTCTCCTTCTATTCTGACTGATATTCAGCTATTTGTGAGAAATAAAAGACAGAAAGTGTGGCCTGTGCAAGTGCAAACCCCAACAAACTTGCAGCTGTGATTGATTTTACAAAGTATTGAACCAGGTGGGCAGCTTACGCCACACTTTTCAGATTTTAATTGGTTTAATGTTTTTAAAAAACCATGTATCCTTGTCCTTCACTGTTCTGAGCAGCTTTATGTTGACCTATCGTTGTGTAAAATCCAGATAAACTCTCCTGACGTATGTGGCTGTGTGGAAGTTCATGGAATATGAAAACTTTTGCACTGCACTGTAACTGCTAACATACAAAGCAGGAGGCAAACCAACAGGGCCGTTTTCTGTAAGATAGTGTGTAAATGTGACTTGACTTAAAGCTCGGGGTTATGCTGCTTTCCTTTAGCTCAACCTCTTGAACGCGCAGCATGTCGGCCATTTGCAAACCCGGGAAATGATTCTGATGGTATTATTAAAAAAATGGTAAGAATTTTGCAGAGTATTAAGGCCACACTAAGAAAAAGTAACATTTTTAGAGTAGAGTCAATATAATGAGAATAAAGCCATAAAGTAATACGACAATAAAGTCGGAGCGTTACAAGAATGAAGTCAATATTACGAGAATAAATTCATGCCAGAATAAAGTTGTAACAGTGACATTTTGTTCTTGTATTTTCTCATAGTTTATTATGACTTTATTCTCATAATTTTATGACTTTATTCTAACAATTTAATTGTTTTTAGTTTCACAGAGGGACCCTAATGCTCCATTGTGTAATTGACCCTTTCTTGGACGCAGCCTTTCTGTTAGCAAGATCCTCTTATTTTGTTACAGACCCTCAATGATTTATAGATCACTTTTCTAAAAAATAAGACCACTTGTTTAATTTAAATACGTTTTATTTAATTTACTGTTGAGCAGAATAACATTTTCGAGCCCTTATTTAAAAGAAAAACTGCAGCGGCCCCAGAGCCGTTTCACTTTTCTCTGGCAAAAAAAGTTTTAAAGTTCTAAGAAAACATCTAGATGGTCTTGCATAAATGCAAAAGTGTGCCTGAATACATTAATATTGTGAAAACAAACTTTGTTGTTGTAGAAAACCCCTTACGTTTGTGGTTTTTCTATTTATAACTTTGCTCTACAAACGTGGTAAAAGTTCACAGTCGTGTTTGTGGGAAAAGCGGAGAAAAGGCTGAGTGCTGCGTTAGTATCCGAGCGTGTAACGGAGCGGGGCAGCGGCGTGTTACCGGAGAACCAGAGGAGGGTTTGTTGGCTTGTCGCTACACACAGCCAATCGCCTGTTGCCTGTAACCGAGCCCCCCTGCAGCCTCTCTCAGTGTCTTCCTCTTAATTACCCATCATTCCTCCTGCTGCAGGGCCCCTCACAAATTACAGCACATTGTCTCCCGCCGATCAGCCTGTCACCGTGCGGCTCCATGTTTCAGAACGCGGCTCATTGTGCATGAAGTCGGGAGCAAAAGACGGGTCCGGGGAGGGCCTCTCTGTCAAACGCTCACAGAAAAGACCCTCATGTGTCCACATTCACACAAACACACACACACACACACGCACACACACACACACACGCACACACTCGCATATGCACACAGAGGCCTATTAGCTCTGGTGCCAGCTGACTCTGTGACCCAGACGCTTTTCTGCCATGTCAGCGGGACCAAAATGACGCTGTGGCAGTAATAACCCCCCGCTCTGACATTCACAAGTACACAAATGCTGCACCGAGCAGAGCATCGATGCAGAGAATCTCCTCTGTTGATCTGAGTAACTTCCCCTGGAGGTGAGGAGAGAAGAAGCCAGCCTGTTGTTTGCGACATCAGGAAGAGACGACAGCAGCAACAAAAGCTTGTGTGTTTGCTGAAGAAAAGCCTCCAACGAGGTAAATGGAAATAAGTCGAAATCAGAAACATTGAGCTAATTTAAAAAAAAAAAAGCCAATTGTTGTTTTATTCTTCGTATTGTTATATTCAAATGGGACAGAGTTTGATACAAACTTAGTTTATGGCACTACAGGTAAAGGTGTGCAAAACAACTTAAAACATATAATTTATTGCAGCAACAAACTGAACAATTTCTTCTGAGGGGCATAAAATCCCTGCACTAAGGATTATTTATTTTCAATAAAATCATTGGGGTTTCTATTAACTGTAATCAAAGCATTTTATAAATGTATAATGTACTTTAAAGTTGTAGTGTGTCTGAGCGTCATCTTTACCGTCGCCTACATGCTGATTGAGAGGAAAATGAAAGTGTTTCCAGCTGGGTTTTGTTTGAGTTGCTGCAGCAGACACCTGCTTCGTTTCACCTGTCGCCTATTTGTGGCCTGCAGCCTCCATGTGGCAACGCCATGAAGAAGTTTCTCTACTGCATTTTATCAGGTTTTTACTGATAAAATTCACTATTATCATCACGTTTCGTTTACTAGTTGAAAAACAGATCACGAGAAACTGGAGCAGAAACAGGAGTTTGACCTTTCACCTTTAGTGGTCGTCCTGGAGCGTTTCCACTTTCTCGGCTTCTTTTTATGGGCGTTTTATTGTTGCCATGTAGGCATTGGATGGGTAATTACACATAAATCGATGTTTGCTTACACAGGAAATAGAAGGAGGAGACGGTGCGCCGCCATAAATCTTCCTGTGTGAAATGAAGAACATTAAATACCTGATCAAGGAGTCCAAAAAAATAAAATAAATAAATTAGTTGTATTCACTTTTTTTTTATATCAGATAGTTACTCTGACCAGGCTAGACTTATGTGTTGTCAGTATTTGTTTCACACAGGAGGATCACTGGTGCTGCAAAGACTCCAACGACAACTTCCTGTCGAAACGGAACAAAACAAGAGCAACAACAAACATGACAATTCATAAAATGATGTTCACAGAAACGGCTATGATCTTTCTGAGATAAAGTTTTATGGTGACATAAGTCCATTTTGACCTCTCTCTCGCCAAGCGTTTAAAACGCTTTAGCATTTTGGAACTAACTAATCTGGATTTACACAAAATTAAGAACATTTTGGAAAACCCTGAAGATCTTCTTCATGAGATTGTCATAGAAAAATGGTCTTCAGTCAGAGGCTTCTTCAAATTCACTGTAGAACAGACTGCTACAGGAGCTCTTTCCTGTCTATTTTCAGTAACTCTGGAGAATCTTGAATAATATGAGTTACAGAAACATTTAATTTCCTTTCGGGATCAAAAAAGTATTTTTTGAATTTGGATATTTTAACAGAATCTTATTCGAA
The DNA here is from genome assembly GCF_000485575.1 of Poecilia formosa. Lineage (NCBI taxonomy): Eukaryota > Metazoa > Chordata > Actinopteri > Cyprinodontiformes > Poeciliidae > Poecilia > Poecilia formosa. The sequence goes on from NW_006800150.1 coordinate 740,366, forward strand.
AAAGTTGAAACTACTGTTTTAAGTAGAATATTAAATCATCTGCCATTTCTGAGCAGAAAATAAATCTTGATCAGATACCTTTGAATACACAATTTGTCTTGTAATAAAAACACCTCAAGGTCAACAAGTGAAACCATAAAAAGGTACAAACCTTTACGATTTGAGCCACTAACATATCTGACAGCAAATTTAGAAACTGGCAAACAGCTGACATCCCATCCCGCGCTCCAACCAAATTAAAACAGCAATAAAAAGACAAGAAAAACCACAATAATAAGCAAAAAAAATTAATAAAAAAAATACAAGGAAACACGCGACCTTTATCTTCCTTCAAAGAAAGGGAAGAAAGAAACCTTTTCTTTCCTCCTCGCTCTCGCTGCCGCTCGGTTTGCCTCGCATTAGGAACTTTAACTCGTTCGTGTGTACGTCTGCCAAGCTGTTGCATCAGCCGGACATTAAAAATCTATCGAAAAACAAACACATAGTAAAGTTTAATTGCGAGGCATTTGCCTTGGGTATGAGGGAGAGTATTTTTACGGGCTTTCCCTCTCATTAAAAATGCAAGCAGAAAAAAAACCCACTTCATTAATAATGGCTTGCATATGCTGAGTGAAGAGAGGAATTCTTTTACTGTGGCATTAGGTGCAAATGAGATTAGAAGTGCACCAACTGTTGCAACTCAGGTCCTCTGACTGCATGTTTAAATAGCAAAGATCTGTCCCTCACATTTAAAAAAAAATCCTATCTTAATTCAGACTGGGGTTTTTTCCCCCCCTTAGTCTAAATATGACAGAAAAAGAGCCCATATGCATGAAGAATTTCACACCCCACAGCTTCCAAACAAATACCTCTTAATTATAACCAATTGGCCCTTCTTCTCCCACCAACCGCTGACTGTGACACATTAAAGCACTGGCAATTGTAAGGGCTCCTTACGCGAAAGGTTGTGGAGGGAGGGGAAGCGGGGAGAAAAACAAAAATGGAAGACACTTCCTTCCACTGCGTGCAGCGGTATCCTCCAAGACGGATAAGAAAAAGAAACAGCATTTGGCACTGATTAGGAAAGACGCAAATTGGAAGCAGGGGGGTAGTGGGGGTACTTGAGGACCACAGGGGTAACACACATGTATCCGAAGCCGCGACACTCTGGGTCCCCTGTAATTTAGATGTCTAAGAATTTGCTGTATGTGTTGCCTCATGCCAGGAAGTCTCAGCCTCAGCACATGTAAATGGCACTGGGCAGCGTACAGTCACCCCCATTTGTAAGCCATTAAAATATTTTCTCTGTGACATATTAATTACAGAGCTCTGTTCGTATTCCCGCCTGTGCATGAGCGCCGCCGGAGCTCTGCGTGCGTGATAACAAATGACTCCACGTGGCGTCGGTTGTGCTGCTCTGAGAGCGGGACAAGACAGCATCTAGTTCATCTGTTTTTTTGTTTTTTTTTAAGGGTTTGTTAATCGTCGACCTACAGCAGACTAAAAACAAGAAAAGACATTGCTGAAGCTGTATTTGAGGAGGTGCAGCTGCATTCGAAAGCAGTACTAACAGACGACTTTTCCATTGTATATTAGCTGTGAGATAATACGAATGAACAGGAATGAGATGCAGACTAACGGGCTTCTGCGCCCTTGAAAGAATCAGCTGATGTTTTTATGGAGCATAAAACGTTCTGACCACGACATGGCAGATGGTACTCCTTTATAAAGCTTCTTTGACAAGTGTGCTGCCAAACATTTATTCCTGGTGGTGACGTGGGTTGACTTTATTCACTTCAAGCTGCGTGTTTTCAGCTGGGCCTCATCGGATGCAGCAACAGCAATGTGAATTTTGGTTGGCGAGTACTTAATTTACACAAACGTTGAACCGATTGAGCTGCGTGTACAAGAAAGATCGGCTGATGTCAAAAGAGGACTTCACCAAGTCCTCTTTAAACTTCACTAAGTTTAAAAATACAGGCAAATATGTGTCTGTATTTTCCAGGCACATATATGCCATTTTGTAGCACAATCAAGTAACTACGTCACCTTCAGTTGTTAGAAATTTGACTTCACAATCTAACGCCTTGAAATTGGGCCTCTGTCTCTTTCCGACATCGTCACAATAACGTTTCTCCATTTTTAGGAGTGATGCTGTGAGAAGTAGCGTGTATGTTGAGCTCAGCAGGCGCACGCTTCCACCGGATGTTTGCTAATTGCTGCTACCGCTAGTCTGAAGGAGCTGAGTGGAGGAGTGGTGGGGGAGGGCTGCTCTGTGAGGCAGAAACTCAGCTTTGAGACGGCATCCCAGAGGAAGAGCTGCGTGGAAATACGGAGCGCTACGCGACGTCAAACATTTAGGCACATCCGAACGGTTGCCGTGGAGATTAAAGGATTTCTTAGCCATGCAGGAAAGAATCAATTCATCACTACAGAAGTGTTTTAGATGATGGAATAACATGATAACATGACGTAAAACTCAAAAAGTCGTTTTTACTTAATACTGCCCCTTTATCAACTAAACAGTTACAGGGTACACATTTTGCTTTCCGTGTCGTAGCGACTACCTTAAATCTAGTTAGCATTACAAAAGCAGCACTCTCCATGTTCTCACCTTAACTCTGAGATTTCCAGAAAGGCAGCCAACTTTTCTAAATCTAACATCTCCCACTGCAGATGGAAAAAAACCCAAGTCAAGGGTCAAATGGAGCAGCTTTGCAGTAAAAAAGTGATTATCCTTCTTGTAAGTCTCTCTTTCTCTCAGCCTGAAATTTCTCAACATCTCATAAAATGAGATGTTGAGAAATTAGCTTCCTACTCTCAAATAGTAGGAAGCTATTTGAGAGCTTCCTACTAATGTAGGAATTTGAGAGTAATGTAGGAATTTGAGAGCTATTTGAGAGCTTCCTACTAATGTAGGAAGCTCTCAAAGAGCTTCCTACATCAGTGTTTGTCCTCTGATTTCACTTTGAAATGGTTTGATGGAAAAGAGTTTTGAATTCATAATTATTTTTTATTCTGCAAAGAAGTTTGTTTCTGGTAGGAAATAAGGGAGGAATCTCTCAAGAGATAATAAAGCAATGCAAAAAGGAGTATTTTGGAAAACATTTGCCACAAGTATTAATAATTTAGGTCTTCTTCACTCAGGAACAGCTTCCACACCAAAGAGTGTTGCTTATGTATTGTGCGTTCTGTAATTAAACCCACTATAGAGTCACCACCTGATTTCTACCAGAAAACTTTTCTATTTTTCTACAATTTATTGTCAGAATCCCTGGTATAATGGACTCTGATTTGTTTTCAGGCTTTCCCTGTCAAAAATATTTAAATTGGTTATCATATACAAAGGCATTAAACGTGATGATTGAAGTTTAGCACACTGAGTGAATAATATACTGAATGTGGTTAAATCACTTCTCTTATCTGGACAATGTTCACGTGAGCACAAGTCAACCGAATTTATTCGTGTTTTGCACTAAGATGTTGCCATTTTATTCCTTTTATAGCACTGGTATAAAACTGCATTGCTGAATTATGAAAAATAAAAACTCCTACTTATTTTAAAATCTCACATATAATTTCATTTTATTGGGTTTTAGTTTTATTACTGAATTTGTGTTACAATATTTTTCCTCTCATTGTGTTTTAGATTCACTGCCTCTATTTAAAAAAAAAAAAAAAAGATGGAAATATGATTTTGACCCCGACTATATTATTGGAGTTACATAACCACATTTCCTTACAGTATCAGTAAGAAAATTACTTTAAATCACATCACAAAAATATTTTTAAAAAATCCACAAGATAGTTACAAATTGATGTGCGCTGTTACAGATAATCCAGATGAAACAGCAAAAGTACTCCAATGGTAAAATGACTCATTACTTCTGCGAAGTACATGAATAATATTTCATGTTCTTTTTTTGTAACTTCAAAACAGAACTTTAGCGTACCCTTAAGCCCTTAAAGCGAGACAGACATCGTTGCTCTGAACCGATCAGAGATGACATAATGCTCCCCTGTCTCTGATTTCTGATTGCACGCTAAAACTTTTGGACTCGGCCAGAGAATATCCAGGAATACAAATTACACACAGTGACCGTTCCTGTGACAAATTACCCACATTTTTCCACAGTGACGTTTGAGAGTGAACGAGCATGACTGATGGTTCTGCTGGTTTTTTACTCTCCTGTTTTATTTTCTCATAGAAAGGGGGAGAAAAAAATACTTTTGATTTTCTGAGATTTTCCTGCAGGAATTTTAATGGTAGCCTGAAAAAACTGACTTACTCTTGACAGGAAAAAGGACAAGCTGGAAGAGGGACAACTGAACGCGGTTATTTATTTATTTATTTTATTCCCCCCGTGGGTTCAGTAAAAACTGTAAGTTTTTGGGCTTTTCCTGAGCGGATGGACATTTTCCGTCCCGTCCATGAATTATTCATAGACAAACACAAACACTGGTGTAAACTATTCTAATCCGTAGACAAAAAACAAATTAAATTTAGCTGCAGAAAAAAAAAATTCTGCAAACTTCCATGCCAAATATATAAATTAAATCAACTAAATCAAATATAATGAAATTATTTTGGTAAAATGTGTAAACAATTACTTCAATAATCAACATTTACTAAATGATGTTAATGATACGCTGAAGTTGTGTCACATGCATTCAAACCTGCAACCAAAAGGAGGAAATGACATCATCAGACCTTAAACTGAGAGTAAGAGTGGACCAAACAGGTCAGTCATCTTCTATTTTGTTAATATATTTCAGCCTTTGCTAAGTGCACTAACCAACCAATCATTTTACCTGTATTCTCAGACTAATATGAATTAACTCCAATGTTTTATGTATTTATATAACCAAGTTTGACCTTTGAACTTTGCAGTACTATTTCATTCTACAGCCAGCAGCTATCCCCCAAAAATATTTCCAAACCTGCTACTGTAGTGATATGTGTAATGATGATAATCCATTAATCCCTGTTACTCTAATTTGAACCCAGTTACATTATTTTTATTAAATTAATCTTTATGTTTTCTAACCTCATGAGGGCTTCTTGGCTTGTCTTTTTAATAATTTGAAAGCCTTGATTCAACATGGAATGGAGGAAAAGAAAAAAAAACATTTTCAATATACTTTTTAGGTTTTAAATATCAATAAGATATAAAATGTTCCTTTTTGACTGTTCTATGGAATTATTCAAATTATTTTATAATTTACATTAAAAAAAACAGTATAATTCAAGGGGTTTATTCTGTTAAAGCTTCAATTATTAAATTGTTCCCTGATTCTGGAAAGACCCATTTGTCAAACGTGATCACATTTTAAAATGTTCTTTAAAAATACATTGACTTTTTTTCTTATTTATTTTTATTTTTTAAAGAAACAGATAAAAGGGAGGCATCAAATCACAACAACCTAATGAGAAAAGCTAAATGAAGCCAATTCAAGCGTAATGAGAATTAAAACGCGAACATCTGAACGCATTTCCTTCACAAACCGACAGCAGCCACTTCCTGCTAGCAGCTAGCTAGCTCACGTCTCCCCTCTCTCTAAATGTGGAATATCTTTGGCAGAATTACGGCTCTAATAACTTTCATTTGAGGCCCCCGAAGCGTCAGTAAAATGTTTACAACAAGAACGCAGATTAGTTCTTTGGTAAGGCCGTGCCTTCGTTACTCAGCCTTTGACTCAATTCAGCGTGTATAAATATATCCATTTCATTATGGGAGTCCGGTCAAATATTTGTTTCAGTGGTTTTCCCCCCATATAATGTAAATTGCTGCAAGCTGTTGCACTTGGAAAATGTTTTTCTCATAATGCTTTTCTGCCTTCACATAAATCACAGCTAAATGTTGCATTCAAATGACTACAGACAGGCAATTTATTCTTGGCTCCCTTGTCGCCCCCTCTCTATCCCCTCCGGGGAGGCTTGTGGCGAGTGGGACGCTTCGGGGTTTTTTAATAGCGACTGTCATTATTTGTTGACAGTTGTTCATCATACTCACCAGATTTATTGTGTGTGTGTTTTTTTTCCTCCCCTGAAAGTAATTTCGTTTGTTTTCCCCA
>NW_006800150.1:747043-840879 GCF_000485575.1 Poecilia formosa
TTTAGATATTTAAAAACACACAAAAAGTGAAAGAATAAAACATGTATTTATTATACTGGGAACACTGGCCACAGGCAGACTGAAGCCTGCCTGTGGCAAGTGTTCCCAGCATAATAAATACATGTTTTATTCTTTCACTTTTTGTGTGTTTTTAAATATCTAAATCTGAATTATTAGTGTATTAATACAGCTATGTAATGAAATAAAAATAATTTACTGTTAGAATTATTTTCACTCTTTGCTGTCAATAGCAGACTTGACATACTGTAATAAATATTTTTTCTCTGGGGAAAAAGTAGTAAGAAAAATATGTAGTTTAATGTTTGACAATGACTGATTTATAAATCAAAAGTCATTTCTCAATGTATAAAATACATACAAAGAAAATAATTTGTTTCTTGTCTTGAAACGTTAAATGTACATTAAATTATGGGATTATGTAAATGTGTTCTTTAATTAAACACTGAGAAAGTGTGTGGTCATCAATGTCGATATAAAAATCGGAATAATTTCTAGCAAAAACATTGTGCTCTTAATTCAGAAATGCCCCAAAACAATTAAATAATCACATCAAAAGTTAGAAACTCTGTCTTTGGTCATTTCTTAGATTGCCAAATATATTAGTGTGTGAGAAAATGTGTCAATGACAAGTATTAATTTAAAATACTTTGTAGAACAGCACTTTGTGAAGTTCGGTCCATTTACCTGTATTAGCTTACTGGCACATATTCCACATTCAATATGGCAGACGCTGTTACGTATCGCAGCAACGGGCCGACCCGCTCCATGAGGGTCTACGTGTTCATGTCTATGGCTGAAGAGATGACAGGGGTTACCCCAGAGGATGTGACGTGTTTGGAGGGATTCTCCGCGGCAGATTCCTTCCGAATAACCAAACCAATAAATATCAATAAAACCTCCACAGAGGTTTATTGTCCTCACATTTGGCTCTTGTGCTGCGCCACGCAACAAGAGCCAGCGGACTGAAGAAAGTGTCTGAAATTGACAGAGACGTTTTAATTTCCTCCATGAAGGACGATGGAACATGTACGGGCAGACAGAGATCCTCCAAATGACAGAGGACCGTGTTGTCCTGCGTTGGAATCTCGGTAGGATTTGCTGACAGGCCGCCCTCTGTGTGAGTGACCTCTCACAGCGGGGCTTCAGGCAATCAAGCCATCAGCGGTTGCATTCAAAATTAATCTTGAAAAAAATCAACCACAGCTGCCTTTTAGCTCCAAAATGACAGATCAGGGAATGCGGCCCTGGAGGTGCTGATGTGGAGTTTAGCATTGGACCCACCCGAAGCAAGCTGCACCACAGGGTTCAGTGTTCACAAGGAAGTAAGTGATGACTGAAGCTGAAAACTTAATATCTAGTCATATTCAGCTATGAAAAGTATGCTGAGGCTTGTTTGTTTTAATAATAACCTCATAATTTTTGTCAACCCCGCATTTCTGTATTAAACCTGCATCATGCAATTTTTATAAATATGTTGGGGGTTTTTCATATTTGTCATGTCGGGACAGTATGAGGCAAGGAACATTGTTCTACTCTACTTCCTCCTTTAGCTACTGCTGTCTTTAAACAACAAAACAGGCAAAAACAACCAATCAGAGCCAGGAGGAGGGTCTTAACGCTGCCAATCAATCTCATTAGCTCAATGTGCTAATGGCGGAGAAACAACTTGCCATTACAGGAAAACTGTTAATCTGCTGTTGTCGCTGGCTATGCTAACTAGCCTGAGCATTCGTGACAGGCTGTGCTAGCTGCAGAGAGCAAGTGGGAAAGCTGGAGGGGCACATGGATAATGATTGGCAGCGCTAAGACCCGCCTCCTGGCTCTGATTGGTTGTTTCCAGTTGGCACTGGGAGAAGACAGAGGAGATCGATTTTTTTTCCACACATTATCTGTTTCATATCATGCTGTCACGACATAGTGATAGCTCCAACAAATATGTCCAAAAATATATTTTCTATTAATGTTTTCTTTAATTGGTCTGATGTAATATTCTAATCTTAAATGTTGTATTTTCATCAGCTAGTCTTAAATAACAGGAAATAAAAAGACTTGAAATAATCAGTCTGGATCACAGCGGGTTTTGAGGAACCAAATCACAGACAACCATCGGAGTGTAGCATTAGGCTGAGTTATTTTCTCAAAACAAAGCAAAACCTTAAACAGGCCGGGCATGAACAAAGAACAGACAAAGCCTGCAGTGAACAAAGAAAAGCCAGAAACTTAAATAGCCGGTGAAACAGGTGAGCAGCATGACTAAGACGAGGAAACACAGATGGGTTCAATGGACTTGATTACTGGGACAAAGTAGCTGAACTGAGGAACCAAAAGGAGAAACAGGCCTGACTATAATCTAAGAAAAATAACTAAATACACAAGAAGTGTAAGAAAAACATAACAGAGCAATTATTAGCCAAAGAAATGAACATCAGACCTGACCGGCACAAATGAAACTAATGAGGATGGATGAAAACCAGAACACTGACACAAGAACCTTAGAGGAATTAAGAATAAACTATGAATATAGAAATGAACTGGCAAAACCTGATGAGGAAGGAAAGAAGGAAATGGACAGAATATAAAAAGACTTAAACCAGAATAAACTAAATCACCAACAGAAACAACACAGGGAAACTATTGAGGAAGGGAAACAACAGAATAACATATGAAAACAGACCAACAGACAGAACTAATAATGTAAAAACTATGAACCATAAATAACAAAAACCACAAAACTCAACAACCACAACAGTCTGAGTGTAAATCATCTACATGATGTATTTCCCTTAGTGATGGCTGCACTGGAACTAGTGACATTTTCAATAATACTGCAACTAATAAATATTTGATAACAGAAAATAAATCATTTATTATCACTAAAAGATTTTGAAGTCTAAAGCAGGAAAATACATTTAAATGAGCTGCAACACATGAAAACAATATTTTAAAAACCATCTTTTTTTTTTATCTGCTCAGTTTGCTCGTCTGTTTTGCATTTGTGTTCTTTGTTTCGATCTTGTATATATTTAGTGAACTGAAATGTTTGTAAAGTCTTCACTTTGCTGTGAAGACTTTACAAACATTTCAGGGGATTTTACAGTTTGATATAATAAATGTGTAATCTTGTGGTTAGTAGTTGTGCTAATAGCAAAGTACTAACCGAAGACACGGCCTGCAACTTTAACGTTGGCTCAAAATCTGAATGTGTGACACATGCCCGTGTTTCACATGAATCACCGGTTATAGCATTTGTCAGTGTTTGGTAAATTCCTACACAAATAAAATAAAAACTGTCCCATTAATTGGTTTGAGTCAATGTGTGGATGTGAAGGACATGACAACACACAATTTTGGAAATTTAACCAAACCATCGGTTTTACTTTCCATGCATTGATCAAATTTGATCAATTTAATCGTGAGATGCTATGCGTTGTTTTTGTTTAGATCCACTCTGCTAAAAAGCAACCAGAACACGGTGCATGTCGCACAATAGCAAGAAGAACGTGTCAAAGATGGCAGAACTCGTAAAAACAAAAGCCACACGCATCTTATTAGAGCTTCTGATAATCTGATGTGTTAAAGGAACAGAATGAGACCTTGGACTGAACCCTGAGGAACACCATGATCCGAAGGAGGGACTTTTTTCCATGTTACTTTCAAACATGGAAAAAAGTTCTGGAAGAAAACCACTTAAGAAATTCCCATCTCACCCTGCAGTGGATGTAGCAGAGTTTTGCGGTCTGCTGTGTCAAAAGCTGATGACAGATCTAATAAAACTAATGCAGTTCACTGACCAGAGTCTGCAGCCATCAATTTATCATTAGGCTTAAGGAAATCTCACAAAAAACAGCCTACAGTCGGTTAAGAATGTCCTTTAGAAACTTTGTGTGGGACAAAATATTTGCATACAACAAAGCAAAGATTACAATGAAGTACCAGAGGAACATTCAGTACAAAAACCTAATTCTGCATGAGTCGGATCAGTACCAAGAACACAATTTGTGCTACCAGAACATGATGGCTTAACCAGAGGCCAAATGATCCAAAACTGTCTTAAACATCGACTAAAAACTGTAATGCTCTTATATCGTAACACTGAAGAAAAGCACACGCTTAATCAATATTCCACTCAATTAAATATAAATATTGGCCAAGTTGGGATCCAAAAGGAAAATAACAAAATGAATTGTTTTTGTTCATGTTGTTATTCAGAACATTCCCAAACCTCAGTCCTGTTTTGTTTTTCTCACAGATGTCTTTTGGATCCTTAATTTGTTGGATTTACATCCATGAACTTTCATGAATGTGTGTGAAACCTACTGGGTATTTCACACACAGTAGGTTTGCCGCTTGTTGCCATACTTGCAAATAAAACCCAAGCAGAGCTAATGTTGCGTAACGTTGCAATCTTACAGCGTAGGCTGACTCTTTTTTCACTCCTTACTCCATTCTCTCCCAGGTTACTGAATATGTTCATTCTATGTCTTAGGATTTATCCTAGAATCCAAACAAAATGTAAGGAGCAGCACGGGGCCTCTCAGCCACAAAACAACGACAACACTGCTTTGAGACCAATTAAATCATGAGATACTTAAAGTATTTAACAATTTTAAAGAATGTTGCATATGCAGCAGATTAGATACAGACATATAACTTGAGGTTATCAAGGGGTTTGATAATGAAATTTCTTCTATTTTTGAGTAAAACTTAGAAATTATCATTATGACTTTTAGTGTAAAGATGACCTGGTTAGAGGCAGCAAAGACCAATTATAGGCTCTTATATTTGTTAGTTTAAATTTCAAAGGACCTAGGAATTTGCTGTGCAAACAAGACAAAAAAAAAGACAAAGAGTAAGACATGTGGAGAAGAATCCTATTACCAGATAGGAATTAGTACACCACAGCGCATGTTAAATGTGAACAGGGATGAAATGAATTATTACCCGCTAAAACTCAGATATATCTTCTCCCCACAAAGTTTTAAAAATATTTAGCATTTCTGAGAAAAAGAGATGCTACTTGCTGGCTGTTGCATTGTCACCAGTGAAAAATGTTAAATGATTAAATTTGGGTTTTGGGTTTGGATTTTCAACACCCTTTATGGGAAACCCGCATGCCGGACTGCTACTCTGGAAAAAGTCAAGAGTCTGAAACTTGTTGGGGGACAGAAAGGTGTTGGTAGAGCTCTGAGGATTTTATTTTTTTATTATTTTACCTTGTTGCTGCTGTTTGCTTGAACCTGTCAAACTTAGCATAGACGTCAAAACAGCGTCCATTAAATAAACAATGAGATATAATTCTGTTTTGTTGTTTGAACTTTGTTCTTCCTCCTTCCACCTCAAGTAAACAAATTAATGTGAACGGTACTTGAGTTTAGGTTAGCTTAGTTAAGTTTATTAGCTGAACATGGGATATCTTAGCTCAGGACCTGTTCTGGTTTAACTTTTACATCAGAAAGCTCTCATTAGCAAGTGCTAAAGGGTACTTGGTTTAGCTCAGCTTAGCTTAACTTAGCCTAGCTAAGTTTAGTTTGTCTCAGCTTAGTTTACTTTAGCTTAACCTGGCATATGTTAGCTCAGTTTCACTTAGCTTACATTATCTTAGAAAATCTCCTTATATTAACTAAGTTCAGTTTAACTTTGTTTATATTATTTCCGCTCAGGTAGTTTAATGTAGCTTAGCGTGTCCAAGCTAAACTTATTGTTGCAAGGTATGTAAAAAATACATGATATTGGGCGCATTCATGTTAAATGAAATACAAAAAAATTAAATGTATATCATTTATCATTAAGACATCATTAACATAAGTGACAGAAACGTTTAAACTACCTTGAACTCAGTGGGCTAGGGTTTACACGACGTTTACGAGAACTCCATGTAGGATTTTACGAACAGGACTCTGTAATAAAACAATATGTATATTTCAAACAGAGGATGAGAATTGAGATTAAAATGTCAGAGCTCTGTTGCTGTGGAGTGTAATGAGTAATTTGCTGTGAACATTGTGTTCCTATAATTAAATTATGGAATCCCAAATATGCTTTGTCACCAGAAGAGACATATGAGAACACCCACATGAACAGATGAGCACTTCAACATGAACATCATCTAAAATATTGCACGCAGGACAACAAAAGTTGTGCAAAAGTATAGGTAGAGAGAATATTCTATATATAGTTTGCAGACAGATGGGTGGCGTTATAGTTGGGAATCAGGTGGGAATTGATCATGTACATTTGCAGCTTGTTCTGGCAAATTCTACACCGATGGTTTTTCTTTAAATAAATCAAATTCAACATCTGAAGTTGGTTAAGCTGAACAATATTTTAAAGCGTAACCAAACAACAAAACCTGAATCATCCCAGATTAATCTGTCATATGCTCCATGGTTTTCTGACAATAATTGCCAGTGATTATAATGAACATTAGGCTACCAAACAGCAAGTTCATCTTCATTAAACTGCTCCCACTGCAGCTCCAACATAACTGGAGACAGAAACCAGATCTCCTGTCTGGAGACATTTACAAACCAAGTTTGCTGAAAAACAAATGTGTTTGCGCGACCACTTTGGTTATCCGAACAATTCATTTTGTTGTATATTTGGTTTCCTGCTACATTTCTGCAGCGCAGCAATCTGCATTTGTCCTGCAGATGTTCATTTGCGCCGACGACTCGACCCATCTTACTTTTTAACTTTCTTTGCCGCGGATTCAGCGGATCACCATAAATCACAGCATGACCTTCCTTTTAACCAGCCCCATCGACGGCATCACTCATTCCCGTTTGCCACGCAGCTCTGCGGGTTGATAATTGGCAAAGCAAAACACAGATTAAACCCAATTTGAGAGGTTTGGATTTGAAGCTGAGCAGAGACAGCCAGGGACCGGGCTGAACTGGAGTTCACTGCTCTCTCTCTCTCTCTCTCTGGTCCCCTCTGGTTGTCTGAAGCTGCACCGGGAGGGAACCGCAAAAACCCAAATCAAACCAGTCTGTGCTGTTTGTGTGTGTGTGAGTGCTAGTGCACTATCCTACTCCTCCCTGCATCACTGTCACTAAAAGAAACCGACTTTCTGCGTTCAAATTTAATTTGTCTCATTAACCTATTCCTCTAAAGTTTAATTGCAGGATGTCGTAAAGTGACTCGGTCTGTGAGTAATGACAATATTTCAGCTCTGTAATCGCCAGAACAAAGCGAATCCGAATCTACGCAAAGTAAAGCTGCTTGTTTTTTCCTGCTGAGCGTCTGGGCTGCAGCTTTGGGCCATGCCGGTCGGATAATTATTTACTGGCAACGTTTTTGTTGCGTGAGGGTAACATCACTGCAGGCTAACAAAGTAATGACTAATTTCATGGATATTGAGTCATTTTTACAAATGGAACAAATAAGGAAGGTCAACTTTAATCAGCACCTGGAGTTCATCTGATTGCAGGGTATTCTAGTTAGGACCAATGAGGTAAAAATTTACTGGGGAAACAATCACATCGAGATTAAAAGGGCTTTTTTTTTTTTTTTAGGACCGCTGCTCAAAGTAGATGCTTCTCTTTTGCAGTAACCAGGAGCGCCCTGCAGGTGGCAGAGCGTCTCCTGAAAACTTCGCCTGGATTTATCACTGCAAATACAAAACACCGTCTCATTTGTACTCATGTTACATTATTGTTTTATGATTATTATTTTAGGAAAATAAAACCTGCAGAGCTTTGTGTAAGTTATGATCAGCTGGCCCGGCTCCTCCACGCAGCCTTTAAACAGCGGCCTGTTGTGATCCGTGGGGCTTGCTGGGCTTGTATAGTGTTACCCTCATCAAAGGGGGGACTGAACGGTGGTGAATGGAGGATGATGTGTGTGCTCCCTGTGCTTAGTGGAGGCATTTCCAGCTGGCGCCAGGGCAGAGGAAACCCACTGAGACACACAACAACACACACAGACACGGGGGTCAGCTTGGATCCACCCTCTTCCTCCTCCTCTACCTCCTCTTCCTTCTTTGCTCAAATCCCCCCTCCTCACCATCACCACCTTCAGTTCCCAGGGATGGTCACTGCTCCCATCTTTATCTCTTACTTTTCTTGTACATTTCTGTCCTGCCTTAGCTTCATTAACTCTTTACCCCTTTTGATTTTTCGTTAAATATCTCGAACTGCGTTCAAAGGAACCGTAAGGAGCCAATTTTGGGGTTTTGTGCTGCTAAATAAGAGCAATCAGTGAAACATTTTTTCAAGAGACTTCAATTAACAGCAACCTTTAACGAGCTCTGCCATGCAGAAAGAGCCTATCAGGAACCGTCTCGCTACGGTTTGCACAGTTGCTCGATATATGGATGTGGTTTCGGAGGTATTCTTCATGGTATGTTGGAGATTGCCATTTCCTGAGAAAAACAATAAAAAGCGAAATCACGTACTCTAATTTAGCTTCCAATAAAGCCCTTTTATGTCCCTCCATATGCAGCAGAGCAGCTGGGTTCTCACCAGAATCCATACTGCCATGCTCCAAGCAGCATGTTTGTGGCCGAGGCACAGTTGATTGGGACCACTCGCCGCTCTCGCTGCACAGTTGTTTACGTGTGGCGAAGCAGAAGCTCCAGCGAGAGATAAGACTTGTGTCCTTTAGATAGATATCAAAACTTTAAATAACTAAAAAGAAAAAAAGAGCACATTCATTTATTGTTGATGAAGGACATTTTCTTTAGTGCTCCGGATTTGTTTTGACAGGGTCTGGTTGGAGCAACACAGTTGCAGGGAACAAGAGACTGATTATCAGCAGCAGATTTTGGTTCGAGCTTGACTCAGTGAAATAATGTGTCCAACCAGTGACAACAGTCAGTGCTATCACTGGATGTCTGTTATAGAAAAAAAGGTGCTGGTATTCAAGGTAAGGCAAGGCAAGTTATTTACTATTATTATTCACAAGGTAATCCAACATGTTTTACAGGAGACCAAAGCAAAGACTGTAAGAAAACTTAACTTAAAGTTGCAGTGTGTAACTTTTATAAAGAGTATTTTATTTACATATTTGTTAAAAATGTCACCATGTCGTGACGGTTTGTTATGAGACAGATAATCTGCGCTGCTGTTGCCTCTGAAGAAATCAGATTCAGGAGGAGGCGCTATCACTCAACCTCGTGTACTCTCTGCTGAATGTGCTAATGGCAGAGAAACAATTTACCATTAGAGAAAAAACGTTTATCTGCCGTTATTGGTGGCCATGCTAACTAGCCTGAGCATTTACAACAGGATCTGCAGATGGGGGGGGGAAAAACTGTAGCGATAGCATAGAGCTAGAGGGAAGGTGGAGGGGGAAGGAGATTATGATTGACAGCGCTAAGACCCGCCTCCTAGCTCTGATTGGTTGCTTCTAGTAGCACAGGGAGAAAGCAGAGGAGCTGAATTTTTTTGGCATTGTCTCATACCATGCTGTCACATCATAGGAACAGTTTCAACAAATATATATAAAAAAAATAGGTTTTTAAAAAAGTTACATACTGCAACTTCAAGCACATAAACAAAGAAAAAGATGTTAAAGTACAGACATCACACCTCAATGTCAGTTCAAGTGGAAAAACAATGATCCTCACTGTTAGATTTTTTTTCAAAGGTTTTATTGGCTTTCATGGCCTTTATTTGATCGTGCATTGACATGGAAGAGAGTAATGAGAGAAGGGGGAAGACAATGCGGCATCAGGCTAGGAATCGAACCTGCAACAGCCACGCCTTGGTCCTCCACACGTGGGCCACTGTTAGATATTTTTGGCCTCTTTTCACTTTGATGCCCCTAAATGAAGTCCAGTGCAACCAACTGACCTGTGTGGTTTATCTCAGTGTGAATGCAGCTGTTCTGTGAAGGCCTCAGAAGGTTGAGAACAGACATAATGAAGCTCTATGAACCTACTGAGACATGATCGTCCATCTAAACTGAAAGATACAGCGTGGTATATAGAGCTGCCCTGTGATGGATTGGTGATGTGTACAGAGTGCATCCCATCTCTCGTCCAGTCACCGCCGGAGAGAGGCATAATCTCCCCCATCGCTCCAGGAAAACTGGTCAGATCTGATTGGAAGATAGGCCAACATAAATTTAGAAGAATACTTCCTAGATGCACCAAAACGCTTGTGAAGGAGGCCCAACGTCTAGCAGGACAGCAATGCTAAGCATGCAGACAGAGCTACAATAAAACGATTTAGAGATTTTTATCACCACATCAGTAAATGTTACGTTTTTCCAAGTACCGGCATCAAGACAGACACTTTTAAACAGTAGAACAAAACATTTTGGGGGATTTTACCATCTATTACTGCTACTTGAAATACAGATATTTTCTCACAAAAGTTAAGATTTTCATAATTGAAATTAAGAAAAAATTAAGAGAGCGGTCCAGATGGGAAGCTCAAAGGTTACTTACCAGCATTGCCCTCATAGTCCAACATGCCCCCCTTGAATGTAGTATATAGTGACAGGACAAACTAGAGAAATACATCAGCTTTAGTAGCAGTAATTAGCTTTTGTTACTAAGCAATGCTTTTCCGTTTCTCCTTTAAGTTTTTGAATAAAAGTGTTTCTATCTTTTAAATTGCATCCAAGAATTCAGCTGCACCTGTTTGATAAGTCTGTGTACCCACTTGTATTATTTCACAGTACATTTCATTTAAACTAAAAGCCAAACACTGTGGGATGAGATACACATGGAAAAACAGAAAGATGGGAGCACTTAGGCTTAGTCACCCAGAAGCCCTTCTTCTCTGCTTCAGAGTCGGGTGAACCAGGTCTCAGAGGAATGTGAGGTTTGGGATGCTAACAACCAAATAACTCTTGGGAAGGTGATAAAATGTTCAGAAGGAATAATAAAAAAAAAAGAATATAATAAAAAAAAAACAAGGTGGGAGAGGCTCCAAAACAGTCAGGACAAATTAAAAGCTAACCTGCTATTTTACTGTTCGGTTCTGTTGGTGCTACAAAGTCTAAGTGACTATTCGGCTGATTTTACATGATTTTCCTCCGGCCCCGACTCTAAGCCTTTCTGGCTCCACTTGCTCTGTTTTGATGAAACCTGGGATCCGTAAATGCCCTAGTAAATATTTTTTAGTACTTCACTTAATTCCATGCCCTGGGCCAACAGCATCTAAAGTACGTCCTACAGTCTAAACTGTGTGTAATGTAGATTTAATTAATAGGCCAAACATGTTCTCTCTCTGTCACACACACACTTAGAGACACACAAGACACGCAAAGTTTATTACACATAGTTTAGGTTAATGATTTCATAGTGATTAGTGACACACACGCACACACACACACACACGCATTCACACACTTCAGACCCACACATCTCCGGGTTTAAAGCAATGGTGTGAAAAAATGTGACTGTAAATGAGATGCAGACTGGCTCACACCAGTGAACCCAGAAAAAGTGAAGGAACCAGAGGATGTGGCTTGGCTTTGAATTGCTAAACTACAGTTTGAGGAGAAGGAAGGAGCCATATTTTGAATTCTGTGCATACTGAGCATCCCTGAGCAACGGAGTGTAAAGGATCTGCACATTTTCTTCTGGCTTTAACACAGTGGTCTGCACAGCAAATATTCCACTAAAATTGTTGTTTTAGTGGAATATTTTACACTGCATATACAACCCATATTAGACTATGTTACACAAGGAATTGAGAAAATCAAAATGTGAATCACAAACAAAATGACCCCATTGCCTTCTTTGTGTTCTAATTAACTCCTGCAACATTTTTCTTCTCTTTTGTTGCTTTTTGTTCTTTTGGTTAATGTTTTTAAACTGAGCTCAGTTCTACGATGCCAACCGAACGACAGTGGCTCAATTGAAGCATTAAAAAAGTCGTACGTCTGGTTCCAGTTTCATCTGCTGTGTGTCCATGTAACACTGTGGAAAAGCCCTTTACCTCAAGTTCGCACTGATCTGGATATGAATGTTTAATTTGACCTGAAATAAAAATAATAAAAGGAACATTAAATCAAGATTACCTTTGAGTCAAATGAGAATCTGATCTCCTTCCAATCAGCAAGATTTTTGATCCACACAGACCGGTTAGCTGTCCATGAGGTGCGTTGACTGTTTCTGCCTCTTTAAAACTCCTTAGCTGTCACGAGAATACCAGCAGGGGCAAACTGGGGCAATAACACAAGTCAGGAATTTGATACCATCCCAGGCCACCACCACTCAATTAAGACAAACCACCAGGAAGGAATTTCATTTTAAATTAAATTGTGCACTTTACCATCAGCAGCAGAATATAAAAGCTACTATCTCTTAGACTGCACCCATTCCACTGATTTGTCACAGAATGCCAAAGTATTTGTGTTGTTGATAGAAACAACAACACAAACTCCATCAGACACCAACTTTAGACATTTGACTCAAGCATGTTTAGATAAAGGTGTTACAACCATAATTTATTTTATTAATCAGCAAAAATAAACAAATTTTTTCAGGATGTTCATAGATAAGAAACATATTAATGTGATAGATCTATTTTTAAAAGTTTGGATGGATGGAGCTGTAAACGAAGTAGAATTTGCTTATTGCAAAAATAATACAACACTTTATTTATATTTGGTTTGTAACAGAGCAGACTTTACAGGGAAAATCTGTGGCAAACAAAGCAATACGAAACAACAATTTTGTCAATCAAGTGCTGTTTATTTCTTGAAAAACAATATTAAGATTGACTTTGAATGACGTCCTTTACACTAACATGTCTATTTACAAAACACTATTTTTCAAGAGAGAAAACATTAATGTGTGATAAATTAATCAAGTGAATCTTTCAGTGCAAGCATAATACCCATGAATAACATTTATTTATGAGATAAAAGCTGCTATTTTACACATTCATGTGATGCAACACTGTGGGTATTATTCTAAGCATTAATGAAAACAAAGGTAATATTCTGAGAAAAACTGAAAATTAATGGAAAATTAAACACCAAAAGAAGCAAAAACAATGGTGGCACTTTCCTGCATTGTGTTTACTTCTAGCCAACACACATAAAGATACAGTGTTGTAGAGATGTAAGTTTTGTCAGCAGTAACACATAAATGGCTACATTCACAATACTGTAAGAAGCTTATATCAATCTGTAACATAAGATTGTTCAAATTAAATTGATTTATGGCTCTGGAATCATCAGATCCCCTTCACATGTTTACAACAATTAACTTTTAAAAAGAAAGTAGAGTGGTTTGCAAAAGAAATCCAAAACAATATTTTAAAATTTCCTCCGATTCAAACAGTACAAAAATGTAATTTATGCCTAATCTAGCATGAAATTAAAATATCGCAACATTAAAACTGGGCAGGGCACAGTCATTTATTACTTTAAGCATTCTGCTCTAAGACTAATGAACGAATCACAAGATGTCAACGACTTGCAGCAATCTGATTAGAAGCGTGTTCGATTCACTTCTCACCCCCAAAATCTCACGCCACCTCCTTGCTTTCACCTTCTACTTTCTCACACATAAGTGCACATTATGCAGTGTAGGTATGTACACATGAAACCATGAACGCAAATACGCATACACTGCATATCTGTCTGTAGGCAATGATGGCATTTGGGGTTTTTACGTGAGCGCATGCAAATATAGAATGCAAAATGGCAAACTTTGTTTAAATCCATGTTGAGTCGCGCTCTAAAAGTGAACCCCATTCCTGTCTCTAAACACAACGATTTCACCCGACGTTGCAGATTTTAATAGACTGTGTAGTTTTAAAGATTTGGATAATTCACACAAAAATACAAATACAGACCTAATGCTATTTTAAATTAAAGAATCATACCAGTAATCAAATCAGATTTCCCAAAGAAATCTCCTATTCCCTAGGCTATTTGCTCTGATAAAAACAGGTCCTCCTAAGTTGGTAGTCAGGTTATGGTCCCCAATACCTGCAGAAAACAAGTATAAATACATGCACATACATCTTCACGCCATCATTTCCAGCTGGTTCGGCTGTATTTCTCAATTTTATTCTTCAATCCTCTCCTTCCATGTCTTCTTTTAGAGGCTCGGTGTTTTCTTTGGCTTCCTCGGGCTCCTGCCTGATTACTGGTAACCACTGCGACATCAACCCAGGCCCAGTCCTCTTGACCTGGTTGAGGTGGCTGAGAGCTGCGTAGAGCCCGGTACCGGCACTGCCACGGGCGCCTGGTTCCTCCCCGTCCTGCTGCTGCTGCTCGGTGTAGTACATCTCCAGAGCTGCGGGGGTGCAATGCTTCTGCTGTTGTAGCGTAAAGAAAGAAACACTTTTGTTTGCTTTAGGACCCAGTTACGACTGGTATATTTTGTAGATATTTTAATAATACCATTAAAATGTAAATGCTATCAATTTGCACACAGTAATCATGATATTAAATGATGACATCATGACACCTGTAGCTATCTCTCCCTTTCCTTTAATATTTTTTTTTTACGCAGGTTATCTTAGCGATTGCTTTGGTGAACATTTAAGTTTGATAAAAAGCAAAAATAAAGAAATTCTGTGGGGGGAGGGTATTTATTCACAACACTTTTACTATTTATGTCTCCTGTTTTTCCTTGAAGATCACCATCACATGTAATCTAATCAAGCAACCAGTATGTTTGGAAGCCCTTATGAAATATAATGTAACACTCCAAAAAGGTGAGACAAAGAATTCACAGGCCTGTATACTCTACATTGTTTTCCCGTCAAGTTATTCAATGTCAGAAACAATAAATAAAACCTGTGTTTAAGCCACACTGACTGTCTCATAAGCCTAACAACAACCTAAATGTAAGACTTGCTCAGAAAAGTGTGTGAAATGATGGATTTATTGACCTCCAAAGCTCACTAAACCATATGCCTCTTTGATTCCTTTTAATGTCTCAGACAATGTATTAACGGGAAAAAAGCCAAACTTGTAACCTGCAACAACTTCAAAAGCATTGCCAAAGGTCCTCTCCTCCTTCCACCTCCTCTCCTCTTCCTCACACCCTCCCCTCGCCCCCCACCCACTGTTAAGCCTTTAATCACAGTTTAGTCATGCTGAGTCCTAATTAAAGACCCCTCTGATTCACAGGAGGCATCCCAATCTGTGCCTGACCAGAAAGCAGGATCCATCGCTCCCTTCCCCCCTCTGTCTCAGAAGCAAACCCACCCTGTGGTTTGCTTCTGCGTGACAGGCTCTTTAGCTTAACATGCATGGCAGTGCTGGCGTGGTGCACGATGCCTCCAAGGTGTCGCTGGGAGATAATGAGTTTAGGTTCCCAGCCCCAGTTTTCAAGGAATCTCTCTGAAGTGACGGTTCTGAGGGTGTGACGAGAAACAAGCCACTACAACCAAAACCGCCCCCAATCATACAATATTCTTCCAATCTGACATAACAAAGCTTAAACATTTGCGGTAGGTAAGTGTAGCTTTTTGTAGAAAAACATTAGGTCTGTCCTGCTATCCTTAAGATATTAATTTAAGTTTAACTGTGTGTCAAAGTATAACCGAACCTTTAACATTACCTGGAAGTGTTTGGGAAAAAATTTTGCTTGTGCCAACATAATTTCAGAGAGAAAGTATAAAAGAAGAAGGAAAAAAAAACTGTGATGTGCCTGACATTTGGAGGAACTTTATGCTTTAACGTGTTTTAAATTACGGTGGCAAAACAAAATTATTTTCAGTACGAACCAGTGAAGTGGGCGCTGAGATGTTGCCTGGTTGACCTTCACTTGAGCTTTTATAATTATCATTATTTTTCCCACAGAAATCAGCATTGGCGATCACTAGGAATAATGACGTTTGTTATCACCATGGAGACGGTAACCTTTGGATAACCATTCAGACTTTAAAAACTAAGGTGGCCAACAAATGTTTTTGCTTCACAAACCAGCACAAACCCAGCACAAACATCTGACACCGTTTTTGTTAGATTACAAGAATGTGACGTAGGAAGGCATTTCTACTTAAGGCACTGCTTGGTAAACCTATAAAGATCTTAAACTCACAAATAAAGACCTTAGACAGATATCAAGTAGCATCAAACTTTTCTGGAAAAAAATCACGTGGTGTGACTGCCTCTTCAAGTGACACTTTTATTAGTAGCTGCATTCCCATTAAACAAACATCATGAAAATAAATTTACTTAATGGAAACAAAGCGACTTAAAAAAATCTCACGTTATTCTAAAACATTTTTTCACTAAGATGAGGTGGTTTTTCGGCCGTAACGAAATAGATGTACTTTGCAGAACTGCAGTGGAAATATATTTTTCACGTCATGTGAGTCAGATGATCAACAGACGGATGTTACTACTGGCGAAATCGACAAAGAAGATGACAGGAAGTGGTAAGAGGATAACAGTAAAGCTGTTTTTGAATGTGTTGGATCCCCAGCTCTTCTGTAAAATCACCAACTATAATTTCCTCAAACGCTGGGTACATATAAAGAGCCTGTTCCTGTTGCTGCAACACCTGAATAAGACGCCAACGTCTCCTCTGGTTGGCTGATAGATGATGAATTATGACTATAATCTCAAGTAACTGTTTACAGCCATCACTGTGATTGAATTGTAAAGACGTATTGCACAAACAAGGTTATTCACGTGAGTACTTCATTCCATTTCTTATTTAATAGGAACACAGCAACTGCGAAATTGTGGGGGGTTTTTTACATTAGAAAGATGAAGACAAAATTTTACGCACATTTGTAATGGAAATGCAGTGTCTGTCTTCTTTTTTCCTCCAGATGAGTAATTCTACAACTCTCTGGTTTTTATTACACATCTTTTTAAAATCAAGGATTAAACGGAGATCAACTGAGTCACTTTATTCATCTATCTCCTTCCTGGATGAAACCACTGATGGAGGTCATTAACTACTCTGTGTTTTTCCTGTAGAAAGTACCTCTGACCCAATGTTTCTGTCAACAGATTGATATTTGTGTTGGATGTTTATGAAACAACTCTGCTGCTAAAAAACATAAAAACATAAAGCATCTATTACATTTTGCCTTGTTCAGATGGACAATAACTTTGAACAAAGGTTGTAAGGGTTTTTTCTTTTTCGGTGTAACTGGTTTTGATTGTATGTTTTGTCAGTAAATAATTGAATGTAGTTGTTGAGCCCACCTTCAGGACAAACCCCTCTGGGCAGGTGAGCTGGTCGTACCACATGGCTTTGTACATGAGGAGGAGGAGCAGGCTGGTCAAAAACGCCAGCGTGATGAGGATCAGGCCTGTGATCTGGGCAACGCAGAAACAGAGTGCATGTATAAGTTGCGCATGTTGATTTAGAAAACCTCAACCCGTCTTTTTATTCAGGGATTTAAGCTTAAACAGTAAACACCCAGACACTCGTATAATCAGATTTCTGCTTCCTGACATGCGATGCTGTACCTTAACTTTATCTGAGACGTCATTGTAGAAGTTGATGTTCAGCTTCTTGATGTTGGGAACGTACAGCCTGTTCCTCTGCTGCTGCTTCAGCTGAAACTGCGTCTTCGTCTTCACGATGACCTGGAGACGAGATGAGGGAGCAAACTAAGCGGTGCGGAAAACGACCGCAACCTCCGTTCATCTCCAAGGGCGAATTTCCCTCTTTCGTTCAGCTCTAGGGTTACTATGATGTATCCAGCAGCGATCTGAATCTCTGTTTTCCAACTTGTAAAACAAACAGAGCACATTTGCAAAAGCAATCAGTTTTACTGCCGCCCTTTAAGAGGACGTTTGGGGACTGTAGAGTGTTTTCATGATGTTTCCAGACCAGCTTCCACATCAGTGGAACGTTTTGCAGAACTAAATGCATCATCCAACTACAAACTGAAGGCTTTCTGCTTTCATTATGCATTCACAGCAGTGTTTATGTTGTGTGGGCTGATGCCAAGGTTTTCAGCTGGGACGAAGGGAAAGGAGCTCTAAACACACCAAGCTCAGCGTATAGCGGCCTTATGAAGGGACGGTGAGTGTACTGGTGGGAAATGTATTCATATTTGTCCCAGAATTTCTGTATCGACTGCTAATCTGTTTGTTTTATTTCATAGCAAAATGAGATTTTCTTAAAAGAAAAGAAGCCAAATCGAAACCACGGACAATTTGTGCCCGGACGGGAACCCGTCGCTAAGTGGATTGGACCTACCTTGTCAGCCAATGGCTGCTGGAGCTGGCTGACCTCCAACGGCGTGATGAGGGGGATGTTATCGAAGCCGTCATCTGCAGACGGCTGCTTCTCCAGCTTATCAGAGAGATTACTACCCAGCTTCACCATGGCTGCTCAGCTGCCTGGAATGGCCTGAACAGATCTAACCGACAGGGATGCAAAGCTCAGGTCAGCCTGATTCGGTTTGTGAGCTTTTCATCCAAATGCAGAACAAACACACACACAAAAACACAAGAAAGTAACGTAATATGGCAATATTATGCAAATCAGAAAACAGAATCAGATCAGATTCACAGATGAAGCTCAGCACCAGCTGCTGGTGTACTTTCTGTGAGTTTGTCAGCTCCTCTGCAGATATTTTCACACAGACGTAGGCAAGTCACAATTAGCAATAAATCAATTAATTGCATGATAAATTAAAACAAATTTAATTTCTATTTGCATGATTTGTTGTTTTACTCCTTTTGCTCTTTCTACTAAACTGGATGACAAAAGTCTTCAGTCTGCTGCGTTGGTCTCAACTATTCCTATTTTGAAGAACAATTTAGTTTACAGAGATGTCAGTGTCCATTTTGTTTAATATTTCTGTTCTGTTTATTTATTTTGGATATTTCAAATGTCTTTCAGTTCCAGTGTTAAATCTCCATTAGAATTTAAAGTTTATTATCATTAGATACTTGAAAATGGTCTCCAAACAACAATATTATCGTTTATTGCAATGACTTCTGGGACAATTTATCGCCCAGTGATATCGTTTCATCTCGGTAGGCCAGTGAGCATGGCTTGCAAAACTATATTAAGAGACATGGAGAATATGATGCTGAGCTAGCATATCAGTGATTTCCCCCAACCATCTGTGTCATGTCACCTGTTCTATCCTCAGATATAACAGCTGAAACAATATTCATTAAATATTATGTTGTTAAAAGCAGTGTGCTAACTTTATGATTTTTTTACACTTTTCTACAAGTATTTAACTGGAACCACAGTATGCTATCACAAACAAATGATCAACAAGTCATATTAAAACAGAGCGCACACAAAAGATTGTCGACCAACCAGTCGAAAAACTTCATAAATCTTCCTAATAAAATGGTAAGATTAGCTTTTAACATTCCTTTAACCACACATCTTTAGCCACAGATATAGCGCTCCAGGGTTTATAAGGTTAAGCTGAGAAAATCTTTTGTACATCTATATATCCTAATGCTAAACATAATCATCTGCTCATTGCACCATGTTTACTTTTGATTCTGTCGCTATCTGTATGTAAACAATTGTCGTGCAACACAAGACAAAGTTTGGACTTGCTCTGAAAATGAAGAAATATTGTATTGTGTCGTAAACAAGCTAACGCTAGCTTTCACGTTAGCAAACTTCTTTACGTAAAAACATTGTCAGCAGGAGCAAGATGTAAGTTTATTGACAAGCATAGCTGCATGTTTGGATTCATGTTGGAAATAAATGATAAACTGATACAAGTTGGTACCATAATATCTGCTTTAGTGAACTTTGTGTTTCAGCAGCATGCTAAGGCTAACAGCAAGCTACCGTCAGGAAAAACAGACAGAAGTCTTAAAAATTAATAGTAAGTTTGCCACAATACTGTCCACTTACCGATTACTTGTGTCTCTTGCTTTTATCATACTTAAACATTTTTGAACATCAAACACATTTTAATATCAGGAAAGATATTGAATGAACTCAAAATGTATTGTTAAATCCTAACTTAACTCTGACTACATTTTTGGTTAAATTTCATGAACCACACACAGGTATAAATTTTGAACAATTCAGAAGTTTTAAATTAAAGAAAAAAAACAATTCCTTTCATTTTCTATTCAGATTTATGGGATCTTCTAAAGTTTTTTTTTTTTTTAAGGGAAAAGCAGTCAAAGACCTTGAGAAACCCTGTCATGTAAAAGACAGTCTTGGAAGCAGAATATAAAGGCGTGGTCTGTCGCAAAAACCACAGGATTTAAGCAGATAATATAAACCATTTATTTTTGGTAGAATAAAATAAAATAAAATAAAAGTGTGGTTGATGGATGATTTACTTAAAACTGAGCAAAACAAATCCAACTGTGGTAGAGAGAATTTCAAAAACGCCGTGTTGTAATTTATTGGCTTAAACGGAAATTACTTTTATTATAAACTGACACCATATAAATGAACAGAATCGAGTCTAAATTAATTTAGTGTTTCCAAGTAATTCCAGTGTCAATGGCATGTTGACTAACCATCACGGTTTCCTCACGCCAGCAGGCCGAGGCAACTTCCTGTGCGTCATGAACAAAGGGAAAGCAGCCATTTTTGTTCATCACAGTCGAGAAGAAATGCAGCAGTTTTGTGCCAAAGCTTTAATCCTGATGTAAATTCCAGGCACACAGACAGAGTTGTTACATCTTCTGGAGGAAGTGGACTGAACGGGGAGTTTTCTGTCTTTCTCAGGCGAAAGCTTCATGAAAGGTCTGCTGCTGGTGGAAATATTTGGAAGCATGCATGTTGATTTATAGGTTATTTTCACGTAGCAATCAGGGCTGAGTCTTGCTCTCTCAGAGTTTTCAGTGAATATCAAGCAATCTCCTGAAATACTTCTTTTAAAAAGCTGCATTATGTCCACACAGGTAGCTGTTTTGGCTTCGTTCCTGTCACTTTTGCTGTTAAACTTAATCAACAACAGAAATAATTTATGACTAAAAGCAGAATCCTCAGTCTCAGCTCACAGATGTGAAGTTTTGAATATTTCCTCAGCTGCCATCTGTCCGACCTTTGCAGACGTTGACACGTGTTAAAGCCTCGCAAAAGCGTTAATACTCCCTAAACTTTGCCACATTCTGTCACGGTGAAAACCAATAAATGTGACAGACCAAGACACCGTGAAATGGAAAGAAAAAGAAAACACTTTTAAGGGAGAATTAATCAGAGTAACAAATAGGTCCATAGTAACACTGGAGGAGCTGCAGATCTCAGAGGAAAGTCATTGTTAAAAATAAGTCATAAAAATACAAACTTGTTAGCCAAAAACCATGTAGCGGACACAGCAAACGTGTGGAGGAAGACTCTCTCTCTCTGGTCAGATGAGGTTGAACTGTTTCATGTACAATGCTATATTGGGGTGGAAAATGTGGCACATTGCCTAGAACACTTAAAAGTAACTTTTCAGCAAGTTATAGGAGCTTGTTTTAAGTTAATAACTAGTTAATCTGTCATAGATGGTGTAAGATGAAGACCTAAGTACAGACAGTCAGATGAAAGTAGATTTAATAAAGGCGAGAGTTACAAAGACCAGACCACAAGAGAGACAACAGCAGAATGAAACTGACAAAATGGAGCTTAAATACTGGCGAGTTTGATCAGTGGACGGACAACCGGTGGCTGATCAACAACAGGCTGAGAGACGAGGAGGAAGCGAGAGAATGGCTGAATGGGAGAACAAACAAGGGAAGCAGCAAAACAAAAGTGAAGAAATGAACTAAACACAGGATCTAAATAATACAACATCTAAATGAACTAAGAGCAGACGGAGCAAATCAAAAACAAATAAACTAGATCTGGAAGATAAAAACAAGAGAGCAAATCCAAGAATCTGAATAATAATTTAACTAACAGAGGGAACAAACTAGGATAAGGGAAAGTACAAATAAGACATCAATGCAAGGAAATAACAGAAACCAGCAAGTCCAAACAAGAAAAAGTACTAGTTATACGTGAAACAATCTTTCAGTGGAACAAGATATTTTTTTCATGTAACTTATAACACTGTCACCTTCCTAGCATAACGGCTTAACTTTTTCCCCAAAAGATAATTTAAGTAAAACAAAAAATATATATATCTCAATTTTTCAAAAAAAAAAAAAAAAAAAAATGACTTGGGCCCATTATTTTAGGAAAAATGGTTTGTTCCACTGAAAGATTGTTTTACTTATATTTTTGCACTTTTTCATCAATATTAAGAAATTACTAATTTCAAACAAACTCTTATACTGTGCTTAAAAGTTACTTCTATGTAAGTTCTGTCTTTTTTCAAAACAAAAATAAGACAACAGCTTATTTGTCTTAGATTTGAACTAAATCTGAGCATTTAGTGCAAATACAAAGACACTTACATTATAAACTAGAGCAAAAAGATTTGGTAAGAGTTTGTGTTTCAGCAGTGTGTGAAGAGGCTTTTATAGACCAGAGACAAGGAAGATAATTAGAGCTGATGGAAAGAAGGACGGAGCTAAATACTGGAGAAAAACCTGTTATAAGCTGCCAAAGTCTTGAGACCACATCAGCCGAGAGTTACAAAGCGAATTCCTGTGTTCGAATGGCCCAGTCAAAGTCCAAACCTAAA
Source organism: Poecilia formosa (assembly GCF_000485575.1). Lineage (NCBI taxonomy): Eukaryota > Metazoa > Chordata > Actinopteri > Cyprinodontiformes > Poeciliidae > Poecilia > Poecilia formosa. Next base: position 769,519 of record NW_006800150.1, read on the forward strand.
TAGAATTTAGAATTTATTCATGAATGTAACCTGATAAAATGTGGACAGACTGAGTAAGAATGCTGTAAGTGAGCACTGTTATATAACGATGTAATGAAGAGCTCGATGAACTGTTGGACTTGGGATTTTGGCGGAGTCGTCCATGTAGCAGAACCTTCTATATGAAGCCATGGTTCCAACGACTGCATGTTTAATAACTCGGTGAAACTCAAAGTCATACAGCCTGAGACAAACACCATCAGACAGCACAACCTGCTCTTCCTTCCTACTCAAACAACCTGAGGAAGTAAACATGTTTCATAACTAGCGAGTGATTCATGATCCTTCGCCGCATCTTTTCCTATAATATCTTATCCTCAATGTATTTCTCTCTCTCTCTCTGATAGTGATTCCATTTCTGTTTTTTTCATCAAATGATCATCTAATAGCGGAGAGAGGAGATGAGCCACTTATCTCATTCACACAGTGCAACACAGCACCTTCCCCCAGCCGAGGAACCCACTGGCCCAATGACGCCAGTGACTCACAGCCATGATACACGAAGCAGGAGGAAGAGAGCTGCCGTCCACCAAGGGCAGGAAATGTGCTTTTAATGACGCAGGACCAGATACTGGAGCTTCCCGTCGCCATGACGGTGAACATAGTGCTTGTTGGAGACATGCAGTGCCTCACGACGGGATTATGATACCGCGTGAACTTTGGTTCCTCTTTGTCACGTTGCGGTCGCAAGCATCTGTGTTTAATGGAGGTGACAGACCAACACAAAGTACTGCATTGTTGTGAAGTGGAAAGAAAACCACTTGTGGTTTTCACAGCTTTTTACCAATACAAATCTGACAAAACTGTAGCATGCATCCCTTTGTTCATGAAGTGCCATTAATTGTCATATGGAGTGAAATGAATCAGGTTAGATAAAAATCTCTAAGTAATTCATTTTAATTCAAATTCAAGAATACAATATTAATCCCAAAGGGAAATTAGATGTAGTTGTACCTCCTATTATCCAAGGTTCTTCAAAGAGTTATTGCAGATGTTGATGGCTGAGGGTGGGGAGTGCAGCAATAGCTTATCAACGACAGTCTCATGAACCGGATGATCAGGGTTGTCCATAATTTTTTTGATCTTATGAAGAATCTCTCTTTGCATCATCCTCTCCAGAGGTTCCAGATTCGTTCCCAGAACAGAACCAGACTACTATATCAGGTTGTTGCCCCAACAGATGTTGGCAGAAGAGATGATGCTCTTAACAACAGACTGATAGAAGATCAAAACTTTGAAGGATCTTCTTCAAGAAATCCAGTCTGCTCTGTCCCTTCTTATAGACGGCCTCACCAGTCCAGTCTGTTGCCAGGACGAACACTGAGGCATTTATATTCCTCAACCACCTCCACTTCTTCTCCCATGATGGTTTGCTCGAACCCTGTTTCACCTGAAATCAACAATCATCTCCTTTGTTTTGTTCACATTTAAGATGACACAAATCGGTCCACCTGCTCTCGGCACTCAGCCTCTTGTCCATTTCTGATACACCTGTCAACTACAGAGTCATCTAAGTATTTGCAAAACTCAGACTTGTGCTGGAAGCCTGAAGGGTAGAGAGTGAAAAGGAACGGTGAGAGCACAGTACCCAGTGGTGCACCTGTGTTGCTGACCACCTGGTTGGACACACCGTCCTTCAGTCTCACAAACTGTGGTCTGCTTGTGAGGTAGTCATAGAACCAGGTGATTGTTGAGGCCTCCACCTGCGTCATCTGGAGTTTCTCACAGACCAGATCAGGCTGAAATGTGTTAAATTCACTGGAGAAATCAAAGAACATGATCCTCACAGTGCTGCCAGTGCAGGTGTATGACGGCGTCTTAAACTCCAACTGCATGGTGGCAAAGATAAACATTTGGATGATGGACCTCCACTGTTTCAGAAACTAACATTATTTTAACCTTCTCAATTTTCTCTGCTGTGTTCACGGGTCTTCATGATGAATACAAAATGCACACCTCAAGGCTTTCCTTTTCAAAACAGTTTGAAAACCATCAATCATTTTCTCTCCACTTAATCCCAGTAAAACACACCAAAGCCTGCAGCTTCAACGTGACAAAATGTGAAAAAGCTCAAATGCAGGAATATATTGTTTAGCAGACTTTGCACGCTGAAAGTACTTGATGTTATTTCGAACGCCGTCAAATCATCGAAACCAGAAGGAGACGTTTCTGTCCAACGAAACAATAATTTCGAGATATTAAGTTACGAGCAGATCGTTGTGGACGAGTGGGCGGTTAGCGTGGTCATCTGGCTGCTGACCGCCATTTTTCTCCCCCCCACAGTTGGAGTGAAATGTGGGTACGGTGAATCATCCTGGATCTGTGATTAACAAATGAGCTGTGCCGCTGTCAAACACTCGGTGTTCCCACACTCTGCTGCTGCAAACAAGTTCTGTGAGAGCTGTGAATCACATCTTCTTCTCACTTGTCATCTTTCTTCAGAATAAACAAAAAACATTTTAAGTTGGATCAGTACGTAAGTCTCACAGGGGCGGCTTTAAAGGACATGGAAGGGGCTACGGTGCTGTCCTGGGTCTTCCCCTCATGGACAGCACAAACCTTTTTGGGACACTAATCATATTTCCATACCAACATCAGACTCCTTATCATTCATAAGCTACTGTACTGTAATGTGTTACTTTTAATTAGCTTACCAGTGTTATTGCTGACGATTTTAACCTTACAGAAGGAACAAACTAAGTAAAAAAAACGTGTATTTTGATTTAAATAACATCAGCTGACAAACACTAAATTTACAGTAAACATGTTAGGAAGTTTAATTATATTTGCCCAACAGTGGCAGCAACCATTAAGGTAAGGTAAGGTAATTTTATAGCACATTTTCAGCAACAAGGCAATTCAAAGTGCTTTACATGAGTTAAAAGGAAATACAAACAAAATAACAAACCAAAGGAAAGAAAAAAAGAGGAAAGAAAACGAATCTAATGTTCTAAAGTATGTAAACTAAGTGCTCCTGTTCAGGGTTGCTAACTATCTAATACCATTTCTAAATAGTGTAACCGATACATCTATAAGATTAATATAGAACTCATTTTTGCATGTGTAGTAACATTTAGTTTGCATTGTTCAATGTTATTTTAAAAATTATATATTTTATCTCTCCAGCTTGGTGCTCTTGGGGGCCCCTTGTGGCGTGGAGGACCTAAGGAGTCGCTTAACTCTCATATACCTTGAGCTGACTCTGCCTCACCTCTCCTCCTCTCTGTTTATGCGAATTTACTGTTCAAGAAAGGTCACTAGTGCTGAAAAAACTTTCTGAGGGAGAATACATTCAATGCTATGAATAGGTGAGTGTTTTTGGCACCTTCTGTCAAGTTCTTCACGGTTTGCTGCTCATGCATATCTGAACTTGGTGCATTGAAGGGTGCTGCAACAAGACATGCAGCAGAGACAGGGAAAAAAAGGGGGGAGCTGATAAAACACATTTATTGGTCTCGGTGTGACTTTTTACAGCCGGCTTTCTATATATAATCTGTATAATTACACCGAGTCGCAGTAGTAAAGGTCTACGAGTTGAAATAAATCAGTTTTTAGCCTGTGGAGCTATAAGAGTAACACTTGATTCCTCGCAGAAACGCAGAGATTTGATGCTTTTCAGAAACGTGAATAGAGGATATTTATCAACGCGACTCTGTCAGTCGAAATAAAAAAAATATGCCCCATTTCAGCAACTTATTGCACAGTGGCAGCCCCCCTCCCACCCGGCTCGCTTCAGCTCCCGGGTCGAGCCCGTTTGGTTACGCAAACAAGCAGCCGCAGTGCCGCACATATATATATATATTTTTTTTTTTTAAAGGGGAGAAAAACTTACCGTGTCTTTGCGGGGATCTCCTGCCTCGTCGCCCGGGAGCGGATGGTCTCGGTGTCGGTGGCGGATGCTGGACTTGAACGCAGGTTGCCGTGGTGACGAGTGATTCAGGAACGGGACTGCGCATGTAATAAAAATAAACCGAGCGGCTCCGTCCTCCCGTGGAGAGGCGAACTGCGAATGTGCGCGCGACTCTCCGTGGACGAGACCGTGGCTCCGTCAGAGCGTGATCGGCTCGTGGGTTTATTAACGAGTGTTTGCTTCCGCGATGATGCGACACGAGCGAGCCCCCACTGTCTGAGGGGGTCTCACCTGATCGGCCCACGAAATATAACCGAACATTTAATTAATACGCTAGGTTTTATGTTATCTTTATTTCTTGGACATAGTGAGGAGTAAATTTGCCACGTAAGAGGTTCAAGGAAGAAAAAAAAAATACTGAAAGGCAACTTTACGATCAATAATAATTTATAAAAAAAAAATATTTGGAACAATTACTGCCACCTGTACAAATTTAAAGTGAGCAGTGTAGCTGTGTAAATTTAGCTCTGAATCAGTTACACATGCATTTCATCGTATTTTTATGTCATTAAAATCAGCTTCAGTGATTCAGTTAAAGAAAGTGTAATTCATATGGACTAATTTCATAATACAGCACAGTTCACAAAATGATGTCTGATGAATAAATGTAATTTTGTGGTCATGTCAAGTACACCAGGGTTCTGAAACATGCAGCTCTGGAGCCACATGGTCCATCTAATAATTTTGATCAAAACTAATGCAGGACTGGAGTTACTTTAATTATATAAGTTTCAAAAAGGTTCATCTTAACAGATTTATTACTTGTTTTCACGTTCAGGTTCACAACAACAGTTCTTTTTTCAGTTTTATTATCGTTTTTGTAATTTCTTTCACACACTAAATATATTTTAGTGTGTAATTTAAAAAAAAAAACTGTTCCATTAAACACAATTTAGTCCTTCTCTTTGTAGACATTATGTGTATTCTTTATTCTAATGTAGATAAAATTGTTGCTTTTAAACCAAAAATTAAATATTTTTGCAATTTATGCACAAAACTTAATAATAATTGAAGAATCAAGGAGGCTTCTTTTTTTACTTTTGAAAAATTTATTAGAAATTAGGTAAATAAATAAAGAAAAGTATATAATTCGATATAAGCACTACTGATCCCAGGGCCTACACAAACACTGCAGTTGTCCAGCAGTCAGTGATGGACGTCCTCCACTAGGAGACTGAGCCACAAACGTCCTTGTTAATGAATCTGACTGTTCTTGTATAAAAGCGAATCAGTGGGAAATTAAGTGGAAAGAAAACATGTGGTAGAAAAAAACAAGGCGCACAAACAACAGGGACTACTGCAGCCCTGAAACCGTCGTGATGCGCAGACCATCCATCCATCCATCCATCCATCCATCCATCCATCCATCCATCCATCCATCCATCCATCCATCCATCCATCAGGCTGAGACTCTGAAATAAAAAAATCCCACCTTTTAAAAATCAGGCGGCCCCTTTTTTACGTGAATTCTTGCATCGGTGCAGCGTGACACAGAGACGATCAGCCTGCGGTTCTGCTGAGGTCTTAAGGAGCCTTCAGGTTGCTGTGATGGTGTCCTTTGTGTTGGTTCTGGTGTGTCTCATCGTACTCCTGAGGTTTATGTTTGTTTTCTGGCCAATTAGTCACAGTGACGACATGGGCATTAAAGCAGCTTCTCATTCCTTCTCCACCACACGTTATCCTCCCACTCAACTTTCTGAGCAAACACCTGGGTACAGCAGCTTCTTTAGCAATCACCTTTAGTGTTTTTTACTCTCCCTGTGGAGTCTCTCTGCTGGAAGACTGTCAGGTCAGCAGTGTCACCAATAATTGTGTAAAATTCAAACAACATTTGACCACTAAAAATTCCTTTAAAAAAAAAAGCAAAAAACAAACAAACTGGTATTTATTTATTTAAAGTTATTGTTTTTCTTTACACTGAATGGATTTTTTTCTGCACTGTAAGCCACTGTATAATAGATATGAATTTCACTTATAAAAACAAAATTAATAAAATAAATTAACATTTCAATAAGAGTGTGTATTCACTGAGATGAACCAAAACAAAAAAGCAGCTTCCTGTGGAGCTGAAAACATCCATTTATTTATTTATTTGTTTCAGTTGATTTTATAACTTAAGCATATTTTTAGGTCAGTACAACATTGTACTTAATTTTTTAAGAGTACTAATTAGTAAGAGTAATAAATTAAATATTCAGTTACTGTACTATTGTCTTATATTTTTTCCTGTGTCGTTAATTTGTCTTGTAATCTAAATTACAACATTAAAAAAACTTACTACTGTTAGGAAAAGAAAGATTGAAAATGTTATATCTACAACTTTATTTACACTTATGAGTCTCTGCAATAAAATATGTATTTATTTTAAAAACAGAAACATTGAAGTACTCTAAGTTATATCCAAATATCATTTATAATGTGTATTAAAATTATAGAAATAACAATCATGTTAAACTTTCCTCTGATCAGAAAGTTAAATTAAACACACATTCAATGCAACGATGACTGATGCTGTTAAAAGCAGAAATAAATTACTTTTTTTTTTTTTTTTTTACAAAAACTTGTAACATTGCGACTTTTCCAGGACTCCTTAAGATTCAAACATTACTGAACTTTTCAGAGCAACTAAAAAAAAAAAAAAAAAGCTTCTCTGACAATAAAAAACTTAAACTTAAGATTTGATTGAATCACTAAGGTATTTTCTCTCCTTGATGTTTTTTTTTTCTTTTTTACAATTTATAGTTTTCAGGCATCCCTACTCAGATAAACAAATTTTTTCCCCCAGTAAAATGTTCGATGAGTAAAAAAAATAATGCCTCAATGTAGCTCCTCTGCATCAGGAAACACGTTTTTCTACAAGTTGCTGCGTTTCATCGCAGCTTTTTATAGCAGGTACATTACAGCTGCAGCTGAAGCAAAATCTCACCACAGGACGTCAGGAATTGAGGTCAGTTCACGGAGTCCTATAAAGGTGGAGTTGCTTTAATAAGGTGAAAGTTCTCTACAATTTTGAGTTTGGTTTATTTACATTGAACATGAATTATTATACTGCAGGGAGACAGACAGACAGACAGCGCAGCATAACAATAATTAATTCAACTGACAACAAAATAAGTCATGATTGTCAAAACTGTCAACATCCATCAGGGAATAAGAATAAATGACAAACAAACTCTTTGTTTGTGTTTACTTAATTCTAAAAGCGATGGGTTTGCTCCTTGTTTTCTTTTCTCTGGCGTAAGTCGACCAAAGCTCCTTTACATGTGAAATTGTCCATAATAACTTCATAATTCCTAATTATTATTATTATTATTATTTTTTTTTAATGGAACCATTCCTCCCATCGTTTTACCAAAGAGTGTGTTTTACGCTCGTGCTTAGACTGTTTCCTGTTTATTTTTTTAATGTAATTTTCCTTCAATTTTCTGTTGAACTCCATCTAAACCATAGAGGGAAAAAAAACATAAAAAAGTGCAAGCATTTGAAGGCACAGGTGTTTTTACATGACTGGCATACTGTTGATAAGACATATTTCATTTTTAACCGTATCGTGGGTGTTACTTTACAAATATTGTTTACTGCTGCCAGTCGTTGCCAGGACATCCCCGAGTTTTATTACAGTAGCATAAAATAAATCCTGAGAAATGTGGAAAAATCCAACCCTTAATTTGAGTGCATTTATTCAATGCGGGGAAAAAAAATACCACAGGAAGACATAAATCTAAATATTATGATGACGATGATTTAGGAAAATCACATGGATGAAAATTCCTGTAAAGAAAAACGTAACTGGCTACTTTCTACTTTATTTAAAAAAAAAAAAATCTAGGAAATTCTAACTATTAATCCATTGCTTTCTTGTTTCCCTGGGTTGAGAATGTGACATGACACTTGGGGGTAAGGCGGGACTACTGTTCAAAATGGGAAAGACAGGAAAACAAACTGACTACGGTGTGTTTATGTGTGTTTATCTTCAGAATATTTATCCACCACTAAATATCAACACTGCTCAGGGTATAAATTCATCTAAGTGTCTGTTAAAACTCATATTTTCTGTGACTTTTGTTTGAGTCCCTACATAGTTTTTATGACTCTCAATTTATACATTTTTATGACCATTTTCTTCCCTGTATTACATTTTACATATTGTTTTATTTTGCATGTTGCGGTTTGAATAAATTGTTCAGAACTTTGCGTGTCTTGGTTTTCCTGGCATTAGTGGCCTCCACTTACTGTAGATTAGACAAGACGTGGGCAGAGGGAGAAGGGGGAAGACATGCAGCAAAGACATCTACAGTCATAGTATTAAAAAGTTTGAAACAGCTGAAAATGTGGCAAACACAGCTGGAAAGAGGACCTAAGTTTAAGTTTTCAAAGTGTTTGGTGAGCAGGACGGTAAGGGAGGTCAAAGTAGAATCACCATTGGCTTCATGGGGTCACCTAAAGCATTCCTGAACATGTCTTCACAAGAGGTGCCAATGAAAACGGAGGACTTTGCACATGTAGAGGAAGAAAAAGCGCAAACCAGTCTGGTCAGCAGATTTGGATCAAGCTTTTCATGCAAAGAGAACTCCTGCTGATTTCCTGTTGGGCCGTGACTGACTGTAAGAGTTCATCAAGTCTTTTGGGGATCACTCATCCAAATACCAACGCTGGAAACCCCCTCCACCCACCGCTGCCAACCCATCAATTGAGCCAACATTTATTATCTTGACCTTTGGTTTGACATCAAAGTGGATTTTCGACTTGCTCTTCTGTAAGAAGATGGCGGTGTCACGCTCACAGTGTGAGAGGAAGCCTGCAGGCCTCCGACGGTGTTGATGCCTGTGAAGAAGAAAGTCGTGTCTGACTGAATGTAATTAAAGGGAGAATCAATTAGACTGCAGTTTGTTGGAGGGAAAACACCGTGTGTGTGTGTGTGTGTGTGTGTGTGTGCGTGTGTGTGAACTTGTTTAGCTATTGTATTTAGGACCAGTTGTAGCATATTTACCGTTACAGGGATTCAGTGTTTAGGGTCAGGGGTTAGGTTTAGAGAAATGGTATTAGGTTTTGGTTAAAGTTAAAGTTAGTGTCAGAAATAGACTAGTAATGGTTACGGTTAAAGAAATTGTCTGGGTTAGGCATAAATACAGTTACTAAAATGAATGGAAGTCAATACATGCAAAGTCCTAATACGGGTAGAAATACAAATGTGTGTGTGTCTGGTGACATGAGAAATTTATGAGCTTTGTCTTGAAGAGGCTTTTGTTTTTACCAAAATCCAAATTTTCTCTTCACACTTAAACATATTAAACTAATTGGACACTTAAAAGCTGGTTGCATGTTTGAACAATTTATCCCTCTAGTTTTGGATGCTGTCCAGCTGGAAGGATATTTGCTCGGACAGTTGTTATGATGTGTAACCGTGGCAACAGTGTATTGTTTTTACAACGGGGAGCAGCCAATTGGCATCTCAATAGCTCAAATAATACCTGAACTATGACCCCAAATCCCAGCTGAGTAAAAAATAAATAAATAGACAAATTGGGCTTCGTGGATGAAGAGCAGAACCAAACAGCAGAAAGAGAAGTTCAAACCATCTCTTCCTGAAAATATAAAGCAAGCAGTCTTCAACCAGAGGCTCCTTCAGATACGTTGCGAGACTGACTGCTACTGGAGAGCCACCCACAACTACTCTGAAGATACTTGGATGATATGCTCTACAACAGCAATTAATTTCCCTCTTTTTAAATGGAGCTGAAAAACAATAGAACGGCGTAAAGGAAAGATTTAAGAGGCGTAAACCATTGCATTAAACTGAAGCTTTCAGACCTTTGACCTCTGAGCTGGTTGACATCTGCTCTATTAGTTTAACCAGCAATAAAGTCTGTGTGAAGCAGTCGTTGGATTAGCTCTCACCGTTCAACTCCATGATCAGCGATGATCTAAAAACGGTTAGATCAACCTGTCTGTGTCTCTGCGTCCTCTGACTGTACGATATTACCCGAGTTAGATGGAAGATCAGTCATCTCTTTCTTTAGCTTGGCTGACTGTTGATGTAAGCAGCAAACACATTAAGATCGGTTAAATACTTTAATATTTAATGCATGTGGCCTCTGTTAGTAGCAATAAACAAGTTTATTAAAACCCATTTTGATCTGCTTAGCTGTAAAACAGACATGATGACACATTTTGTTGTTAAATTTAAATATCTCAGTTTTAAATATACATTGAAATTCTTTTTACAGTGTTTGTGGTGAATTTATTATCCGGTTAATGTGAATATTAACAGTAAGCTAATCAAATATGCTGTAAACTAATATGGATAAATCAGTAGGATTCTTTTAAAAAACAAAGTTGCTTGAGTAAGTTAATTCAGTTGCACATGTAGTCCTTTTATTGCAAAAAATGTACATAAATTCATGTGTATTAAAAATAAGGTTTCAAGAAGTAAAGCTTTTTTTAAGTTCGGTGGCTCTTCAAGTCAGAACTCAGATCTTTACCAACAGCGCCGTCTAGCGTCCGATTACTAACACAACAACTTAAGCAGAAGAGGGATTGAATTTGACAGCACTATTTTTTTTCCACCTAAACACACAAGCACAGCTAATAATTATTCTCACTATGCATTTGTCTTAAAAAAGAAATGAAAGAAAAAGGAATCAGAGAAAATTCCAACTTCAGTGAAACACTAAACTATAACTAGACATGAATAGGATCGAAAGACAGAGAGGTACTAAATATGGTGAAATTTGACAAAAAACACTGATAGCATGATCAAATGAATATTTAAAAAAATGAGCTTAATGTGAAGATAAACTAAACAAAGTTTGTAAGGAACAGACTGAATGGCATCTGACTTTATCCTCAGTGAATTTAGGAATGTTTCACTGGTTGATTTTTGTGAAAGACAGCCATCACTCATCTCATGAGATAATATGAGACTTTTTGGCAAGTAGAATATGCTGCACTATGTATAGAAGTAGGCCTAACATAATGTATCTAATGTATTCATAAGGAAATATATAAATGAAGAGCAGAAAGTGACCAGAGAATGATTCCTGAGGTACATCACCAATTAGATGAGTTATGGAGGATGAATAATTACGAAGAGTTTTTCCACCAAGTCAGTTCCAGCGCTAAACGGGTGCTAGCGCTTTCTAAGCTCCAGTTCTTTTTGTTTCCATCACTGGAAGCATCGACTCCGGTACGGATATTCTGTTTTTGGGTTCATGGAGTCCAACAAGCAGTCAAATTGTTCTAAGTCCGATCCTTAAAACTCCTAAGCATTGAGAATGAACACAAACAGAAACTCAGATAAACATTAAAAACATGATTCAACTTTCTCCGACCTTCCAGCTATTATTCTATATCACCTGACATGGAGTAATTGGACTGTTTATTGCTGTGAGTAAATGATCACACCTGCTGAATCCACAGATGGCGTCCCTGACTTTATAAATCTCACTCCACAAGCTAAATCTGTTTGAGCAGCATGTCAGACAGAGGTCTGCTAGCTCTGATTGTGAATTACTTATGAAAACCATGTATTGTTTGAAATAAAGTTACTAAGTTAAACCAGTGATATTAGGGCATGTCTGTGGGGATACTGACATAAATCCTGAAGTCTTTTCATGAGGGAACCTCCATGAAACATAAGGATACACCATTTACTGAATGAAACGTTTGTAGAGATCTAATGATGGGAGTTCAAGCTATCTAGGTCTCAATACTAGCTAGGTGCTAGCATTAGCACCAGGACCACTTTGGTGAAAAAAAAAAAAAAAACAGTCCAGTGGAACAGCCCAGCTGGGGCATATGGATGTAATATTGAGAGCAAAGTCTTTAATTGTGATCCAGGACTCTGGATGATGAGGATGTTGTGACTAAAAGTTCTCAATGTTGCATCTGAGTCTAAAACAACTAACTTGAACTATGTTTCTGTTGGCAATTAAGGGTTGCTCACTGGTCCATTTAACAAGTGTGGTTTCTGTATCTTGTAGGACTCTAAAGCTAGATTGAAGCTATTAAAAGCAAGGTTATTAAAAATAATCCCCGAACATTTAAGGTCTTCTAAGTTTTATAGAAAGAGCACATGAGAGAATGGCGTATAGTGCCATTAAATATTATTGCCCACTTACAGATTTCTTGGGGGATTTTTTTGTTTGTGTTATTTTTTTTGCTGCACCGAAATGTTTCAATAGGGATTTTTGGACCATCGGAAATTACTCTTAAGAGCACACTAAGCACTCTGGATATTTTCTAACCATGAGTTGAAAATTTATATTAATTACTTTTAACAGTTTTTATGATCACTGCGGTTTCTGGATAAGAGCTGAAATAAGTGAACCATCCGCTGAAAAAACATGTTCTGAAAACAGTGAAACTTGCTGGCCTTCCACTGCCTTTGAGATCATCGTCAATGTTTGAAGGGGATCATGATGTTGACTTTTGAGTCCAAAGTATGTAACTTTAAAATAAATTAAAAAAAAAACAAGCACCTTTATTGAACCAATAAAAACCAAGCAAATAAGGTGAACAAAATGGAGCTAAATGCACCTCAAGAGCAAAAAACAATATAAAATACACAGCATGTGTTGCAAGGAAATCAGAGGATACATTTAGGAGAACTAAAGTGAAATACATATTTTAGGACAGGGAATACAATAACATAAAACAGATATAGATTGGAAGTTTAATATTTAAAAAAACAAGTCATATCAGAGGTTTATGATATTTTTAATATAAATAATAATAAAAAAACAATCGAAAGTCCTCTTTTATTCTTCCAATAACTGAGCTGAATATTTATGACGCTGTTTACATTCATGAACAACCTCAACATTATGACTTCAGAAATGTACTTAATTTTAAATGTTTAACACTAACTTGCTAATTAACAGGCACACAAACCTGACAGTTCCTCAAATGATACAGGAAAACAAAGCATCACTCGACGTACCAGAGGGATGCCGGTTTGTAATTATTCCTGCTAACACATCAATCCACTGGTGATCTGCTGTCTGAGGTGTTAATGAATACACTTTCACAACAACAAGTGATGCAACCTGTCTCCACACGGTTATCGGAAAATATCTGATGAAAATTAGCCAAAGGTTAAAGATTTAAAACTAAATTATACATTAACTGGTGTGTTCTGTGTTATAGTTCTATTTAAACATTGAGAATTGTGATATAGGTCCTGACTTGAACCATGGGCATTTCAGCCTGAAACGTCTGGTCAGCGTAAACCTTCATCATGCTGCATGCTGATTATTAAAGTGAAACTTTACTGCAAAAATGATCCATTTTGTAAGATTGTTGTAAACTTTTAAATGAAACCAGAAACGGCAAACTGTGCATTTGCAACATTAACAACCACTGTTCCTCTTACAGCTAATTCATGTCAACCAGTTATTATCTTTACAGTGTTTTACAAAAATAATTGTACCCGATCAGCAAAATGCTGCCACCACTATGTTTTACCACATGGGTGCTATTTGAAGGTTGATGCAGGTCATGTGTTGCAATTTCAACACATGAAATTTTGGTCTTTCTACCAGGTACAATTCCAACAAAATACAATTCAGTTTTTTGGGTAAAATGCGATAAATAGTGGAAAGTTGAATACTTTTGCAAGGTACTGTAATTCACCCAGAAATGCAGACTGAAAACTGGACTGTTTCATCCCAGTCTGCCCAAATATAGCAAAAACAACAAATGAATTTCAGATAAGTTTGATCAAACCTAACAAGCTTTAACCACATTTTAGTCTCTTTCTTTAGTTGGCTTTCACTCTTTAAGACAGAATTGTGCCTCAATTGAGGAAAGATGCCAATAATTTTATTTTTAATAATCAATTTTATTTATAAAGTTATTACAGCTGAGAACTGAGGGAATGGACAACTTAGCAGAGCTTATGTGGAGGAGGGTTTGCTGCACAAATGCTTTTATCTCCTTCAGATAGCCAGAAACTGTGGAAAGAGTGAGAACGGTGGAGTCCCAGAGAAATTACAACCCAACATCAGGCACAGATGAGTGTAATCAGCATAGCAATGAAATGATGCTGTACAGCTGCTGATCATGCACCCAAATGGCACCAAGTATAAATAAAAAAAAGGGGTCCCACAACTGATCCTTGGGGCACACCACAGGAAACAAAGTGGGTCAATGAGCTGACACGGCTAATGGAGACAAAGTCAGACCTGTTTGTCAAATAAGATCAGAATCACTCCAAAACAGTGTGAGTAAGCCATGCAAGGTGCTCTGAGCGATGGAGAAGGATGTGGTGGTCCACTGCAGGAAAAGCAACACATAAGGGAATTCACTTTGCATTTTATGTGCATCCATCTACTTTTGCAGCACTGCAAAATGGATTCACACACGACTGCATGTTGGGTTGAAAGCACAGCTGAACTACGTCTGAGCAAACCACTAACAAGACAAGGGCAGGAGAAATATGGACACACTTTAAAAGAATAAAAAGTCGTTTATTTGCACTTAAGCTAAAATGTTTTATTCATTTAACAAAAATACACTTTGTAGGAGACGAATAAATTAGTACACACTGGCTTATACTCAAACTTTTGCCTGATAGAAAAGTCCAGTGAGATTAAACAGTCCTGTCAAGACAAAATGAGACCTGTGATTAACATATTAAAGGACAACTTACTTTTAAAAATTAATTTGACATTTTAAAACCATCATTTTTTAAGGATGCACAGACAGTCTGAGATATATATATGTATATATATATTCTCATTTTTTTCACGTAACTGTACTAACCTGTAGCCTTTTTGGCAATTGTCTCTTGCCTGATCATTTTGAAAAAAATAGCTTATTTTGATATTTTTATAATCTTTGCAAATTATGACTTCATCAAAAGGAGGTGACAAACCCCTACAAAGACACTTGAATTTTATTAGTATTTCCTTTATTTTTGCATTTTTAACACAAAAACAGAAAAACCAGCCTTGAACAAATAAAAACATACCAGCTGCCACACAAAAGAAAACAATCATAAAAACCTGTCATATTAACAGGGGCATGTAAGCTTTGTTTTTTTATCTGTAATGTGGTGTAGACATAAGGGCTGGACATCACAACTAAGATGTTTAGTGATGACAAGAAACACAGAACCTTGCATCATACAATGATGACAATGGAAGAGGAGAGGAAGGGAGGAGGAAAAGTGAAGGGGGAAAAGGGTAATAGGAGGTAGATGCAACAATGAGAGAGCAGAGAAATGTAAAGGAGGGAGTGCAGCAGAGAGATGCAGCTGAGAATAAGGAGCTTAGTAAGGGATAAAAAGAAGCAGAGTGAGAGAGGTCTTTAAGCTTTGTGAACTCCATCCTGACAGATGGACAACCCAGACAGAGTTGAACTCTGCTACCCCCAGCACCCAAATAGCTCCTGCAGCGGTCCGAAGCGACCTCCCTCCGAGTCCGTCCTGCTGTACACGCTGCTCTCCTCCGTCATTGTGGTCACCGTCGCTCTGAACCTGCTGGTCATCATCTCCATCTCCTACTTCCGGCAGCTGCAGACCCCGACCAACACCCTCGTGCTGTCCCTGGCCACCTCAGACCTCCTGGTGGGGCTGGTGGTGATGCCGGTGGAAGCGATGCGGTTCATCGAGCCCTGCTGGCTGCTGGGCGACGTCATGTGCGCCCTGTCTTACATTGTCGGCTTCACGCTCACCTCGGCCTCCGTGGGCAACATGGTGCTCATATCAATAGACCGCTACGTGGCCATATGTTTCCCCCTGCAGTACTCCAGTAAAATCACTCGCAGCAGAGCGGAGGTGTCTGTGAGCCTGTGCTGGGCCTGCTCTCTCCTCTATAACGGCCTCATCCTAAAAGACCACCTCAGGCAGCCGGACAGGTACAACTCCTGCTACGGGGAGTGCCTGGTGGTCATCAGCTACATCTCCGGAACCATAGACCTATTCTTCACCTTTGTCGCGCCCTGCTCGGTCATCGTCTTGCTGTACATGAAAGTGTTTGTGGAGGCGATGTCGCAGGCCCGGGCCACGCGCTCTCACGTTACAGCCGTCACGGTCAGGGTCACGGCGAAGAAATCCGAGCAGAAAGCAGCCAGGACTCTTGGCATTATTATATTCATGTTTCTGGTGACTTTCTGTCCGTATTACTACCCGTCTCTCGCAGGTCAAGACACCTCCAACAGCGCCTCGTCTTGGGCCATTGTGTCCTGGATGGTGTACTTTAATTCCTGCTTGAATCCACTCGTATACGCCTTGTTCTATCCCTGGTTCAGAAAAAGCATTTCTTTAATTGTGACTTTGAAGATCCTAAAACATGACTGCTCTCAGACAAACATGCTTTAACAAAGATGTTCAATTCAACTCAAAGGGAAGTTAAATGTTTTAATTATTCAAACTTCTTCAGAGTTGTTGTATAAACTGTGGGCTGGACAGATCCCCTGTAGCAGTCCGTTTTACAGCGAATCTGAAGAAGCTTCTGACTGAAGATACTGTTGTGTGACTGACTTAAGATAATGCTAAATGGTTTTCTATAATTTTCCCATCTCACCTCTACATTTGACCTAACACTGTCCAGCTGATAAGACAGTTATCTGCAGATATATATATAGAAAGCAAAGTTAACACAATATTTAGTTCACATTAAACAGTTTAGATCAGAGACGTTTCATTTTGTGCCATATCAAGATCATGAATGTCCTCAGAATGGCAGAAATTATAAAAAAATATTAAATACCTGCTTTTGCATTCAATGAGTACTTCTTAAAATTAAATAATGTTGAACAACTTTGCACAATAATGTAATTTGACAGAAAATGCTCTGATTGATGAAGTAATCTTTAGGATTTGGTCCCAGAGCCTTGAGTTTGACACGTTGTTTAGATTCTTTGAAACTGTTGTGAAAATTTACAATGCGTTTTCTAAGACAGCATCTATTTCAATAAAAATGTAAAATAACAAATTTAGAGTAGCATTCATACCTAATGAAAGCTTACTAATAAAGAAAACTGGTTGAATGTAAGAACTGAGTTGCCTTTCTTTACCAAACTGAAGTATTGTCTTTTCAGAAACTGGTCTCATTTCTTGCTCCAGGTGAGGAAGCAGTTGTTTTCTGAAGCTTTTTGTCTTTGTTTGGTGGTCTGCTCTCTCTGAACGCAGCTGGAAAGTCAGAAGAAAACATCTACATCCTGGAATAATTTACAAAACGATCTAAAATTGTCAGAGCTGGTTGCCATGGCAAAACTAAAAGTCAATTTTAAAGGAACAAGAAAAGAGTTTACTGGGTCGGTGTGACTTTCTTCCCCAGCGATATTGCTGATCTATTTTTTTTTTTCAAATTGCCTTGTAAATATTCTAATCTCCATGAGATTTTTAAAAGGACAAAATAGCAAAGTAGAGAAAGTCAACACCTCCACCCAAAAAAGCACTTTATCACTTCTTATCATGGATTAATATTATTGTATCTTGTGTTTTTGCTTGTATGATTACTGACTTCTTTCACAAAATTGTAAATATTGCATATTTGTCAGCATCACCTTTTCATATATTATTTAAAATAGCCTTTCTTAAGGAATTTAAACAGACTTATAAGAAAATGGGAACTGACAATAGTTCAACTGACCTGAATCAAGCTAATAAAGATAGTACAAAAGACATTTAAAAAGTTCTCAAAAACTTTGAAATCATGATTTTATTTGAATGTGTGTAAATGACAACAAGATACAATAAAAACAAAATCCAATTTATTTGCATAAACAGGAGGAAATATACAGCATGTTTAAATACAGAGGTTATAACAACATTTTGTTAAAAACAAAAACAGCAACGCTGATATCATCTCTTGGACTGAGAACGGAGCCCTCTTACTTCTGCAAAAGAAGAGCAAAGAGTATGAAGCTTAGTGAAAACACTGAGTGCTTACACTGTCTTTCTATATCTGTACTATTATGTTTAAAAAGCGTTTTCTGAAAAACCAGCAAAATAAAATGCATAGGATGCAGTGCTGTTTCCCAAATATGAAGCAAAACGCCTCAATAGATATATAATATATTATTTTGATATCATGATGTTTAATACGTACCGGGGATTTCATGCGGCCAAAAGTCGTCACAAGCTGGACAGCGTGGCTCCACTCTTCCTTTGAAGTATCTGGCAACACACGGGTTGTGGATTTTTATTCCACAGGAGGGATTCTCACAAATCTGGCACTTTGGTTAAAGAGAAAAGAACAACAAAGCATTACACACTGCACCTATTTGAATTAGTTTTAAAGCTTTTTTTATTTTAAAAGGGAAGCTTGTGATTTATTTGGTATGTGTTATTACTTCATGGAATTAATTGAATAAAACTAAGAACTGAACTGAATTAGGCATTTATAGAGAGTTCATTAATTATACACAGTCTGTCCAAAAAAATCCCCCAAAATCCTCAACAGCGAAAGTCAAAGTATTTCCATAAGCATAATGTGAAGGGAATTGAAGATATTGAGACTAAAATGCTGTATAGCTTTCAGAAAACCACTTATAAAGATGGCGGAGCCATACCAAAACAGGAAAGAGAAACTGTCCAAGCAGAGTACATTGTATTTCTTTTTTGAAATATATTAAAAAAATAGTTTTGGGCGGGCAGTGCAGTGGTATAATATATATATAAAAAAAATAATTACCTGAAAGGCGATGTTGTGACAGATGTGACACACTTTGACCTGGTCTTGATACATTGTGCGAATATACGGCTCCATCTCTATGATGCATCGAGTGGACAGAGTGTACTCCCCACGTCTCTAGGTTCAGAAATCAGCCACAGGTGAAACCAGACACACAGGACTGAACAGTCCGAAATATCAGTGTGCTTTATGGAACACTAATGAACAAACAGCATCATGAAGAAACCATACATATTGTGGAAAAACAGCTTAGATTAGGAGACAATCTCAAAGAACACCGATCAAGTCAACATCTTGAACTGGAAAGCCTACCAAGACATCAGCACATCAACCTAAAACGACGATTGGGTTGATGTTTACATGAACTCTTCATTAAATCCGACAGATTTCAAGTTATTTTGCAAAGAAGAATGGTAAGAAAAAGAAACTAATTAAAAACTATGCATCCTGTACCAGAATGAAACAAGTTTCAGGCCAAAGCTTCAGCTTACTGAAACATAATTAAAGCTTGCATACGGGCAGTAGTGTATACCGGGAATCTGCATATTTTAGCAAGTCGAGGCTAAGACTTTTTAATGCCAGCTTGAATTAAATTAAACAGAAAAATAAGCTATGATGATTGGGGAAATCTGCTCAAATGGACTGGCAGAAGAAGTGAGCAAGTGGCAAAAACAAATGTCATTCAGCCAACAGGTCATCCATTAGTACATAGCATAATGGATGCAATAGTCTAGCCAGCTAGTTAGCTAGCAGCTAGTTATCAATAGCCTCTAATCAAAATGCAATGTCTGCACGACTCAAAACCTTGACAGAAAATTCCATTAAAAAAAAAAAAAAAAACTACATACAAGACTGAATAATCTAGCTTTGACAAAATTTATGACCTGTTATTAGTTATAGCCCAACTTACATTTGTTCCAATGAATTTAAGACATTTTAAGGAGGCATGAACGCCCTGGTGTTGCTAAATTGTTTAACAAACCAACCAAAGCAGAAAGACAGAGTGTTTTACCTCGCAAAGCCACTTATCCTGCACTAGTCGAGTCAGAAGGTGCTCTGTTTCACTCTTCTTCAGTTTTTTAGAGGTCATGGTGTCGGTGCTGTTCAGAATGTCTGTGGAGGAAGCCGTCCCGTTCTCAGAGCTAACAATTAGGTCCAGCTGGATTAGACAAGATTCACAATACATTTCTGGGTTTAAACAAGACCCCTAAATAAGTTCAATTCTCACCCACCCAGTAAGCGGATACTACATGATGCTTAAAAATACTTTCAATACAAATGATATTCCATTTACATTTAGTTCCTTCATTTTAAACTTGGGAGCTAAAGGTGAGTAGACTTCTCTCACCGTTTTCCTGAACAGCTCCAGTTCGTTGTCGGCGTAATCTGACGTCATCCTGGTGATATCGGTTTCCGCCATGTTGACCTGCAAAGGATCATAGAGGTTGTGACATTTTCAATCTGATAAAACAAATAAAATCAGTGGCCTTTTACCAGCACATATGTTTCTGAAGCAAAAAAATTACTGACCAAGGCATAGTACTGATGGCCATTTTCCTCAGACATGCCTTTTCTGATCTGCATGAACATGGGCTGCAGCCTGGAGTTGATGGCTTCAATAAACTCATCCAGTTTGTCAGGAGTACACGGCACTGCAAAAAAAAAAAAAAAAAAAGTTAAAAAATAAATGAAAACTATTTTTTCTGAGACTTAACTGTTTAATTCATGTTGTTTATTGCTTCACTTTGGATATCAGCTGCTAAAAGTCAAGCAAGACAGATCAACTAATGTTAGATGTTACATTTCTACTTCTTTTCATCACATCATCTAAAAAACATAGTATAAATTTTCCTTTTGGATCTCATTTAATATTTTCAACCCGATTAGGGGTTGAAATTACAACACATAATCCTCCTGATATGAACATTTTGAACCTATGGTTGGAGAAATTATGCTTCTTGTTACTTTTGGACCAGCACTTGTCTATAATTTCTCTTTTTTAATAAAAGTAGAAAAGTTACTCACTCTTGTGTGTGTCACAGCAGTGCTGATAAAGTGCCCTTGCTTCTTGCTCGTCAGTGATGCCAACGGCCATCAGGGTCTGTAGAAACCTCCGGTGGCTGTCTCCCAGCAGTCTCGACATGTTTCCTGACAGAGAAGCCGTGATTATAGAAACTGCACATGTTCTGTTTTTACATTCAAGTGTCCAAATTTATTGTCGCAAGCTGAATTTTAAAGCATGGCCCTCAATATTATAGCCTACCAAATACTGCATCTAAATGATTAATACTGATATAGTCATGGGGATTTAATACACTGTACCAACAATTTCCATTTTAAAATCGTCAGTGGAAATGTCACTCAAGCGGGCAGCACAAAATCATTGAAAGGGCCAGAAATGGACCCTGTGCTGCACTTTGGTTCAAACCCCTAGTTTGAACCAAATTCATGTGTTAGAACGTCCAAGTACCAAGCAAGACAAAATGTAATTGTTAATCTGTGGAAGGACTTGAATTTGAAGGATTTTATGTTCAAAGACACTCTCCAGTCAAGCTGCTAGAGCTGTTTTACAGAGCTAAGTGACACAAAAAGGAGAAATCTTCATTTGGGTGTGTAAATCTGGAAGTGACATACCCCAAAAAGACTTGTATGTGTAACTGTAATGAAACACATTTAGACAAGTACTTTATATCAGTGTAAGCAATAAATTAGCTACGATATCCACTAATAAGTGTACTTCTGGCATAAAAAAAATATGGAAAAGGTTTAAAACCTCGACAAACTCAGCAATTCTGTTCAGAGGTTTTGTACTTGTGACGAAAGGATCGCTAAATTAATTAATTAATTGATTGTTGAAGTAAATTATGAAGTGTGGGCAATATCTTTAAATGTACTTTCGGAAATATTACTGAATCACAGGAGACTGATCAAGTTGTTGACCCACAACTTGTTGGAAGTAAACAATACTAAGAAAAAACGTTACATTTGGTCCATTTTTCACCAACTCCGTTAAGTAAAAACAAGAACGACAGTTAGAAACGTTTACTTTCACACTCGGCGCCATAGTGAAGCTCGGTTGTTTGCTTTGTTAGCTAAATGCTGCGCCGCCTGTTCCAACTGTATCCTGTTCCAACTGTATTATATTTTTCTTTTATTTTTTTTCCTTCTTCATAATTTAAGCTGAAAATAAAAACTTCACCTGATTCGCTTCCAGTACGGCGCGCCTTCCGTAGCGTCTTCCGGAAGATTTGGAGGCGTTGTGAAGAATTAGCGCCGCCTGCTGGTCGGGGGCGTCACGTCGCTGCAGCACACGTTGCGTCAAATTCGCTGAACGTCATTGACAAATACTGGGAATTTCTCCATTCAAAACATTTCCCAATGTTACAATAAAACAGAGCACCAACCAGATTTATTCTAAAGGCTTTATTACTCTAACAAATTAAATAAGAACATATGATACAAGGTGTCTGAGTCTCTGATTATAATATAGCCTATTATTAACATTTAAATACAGTATTTGATGCCATTAAGCTTTTTTCCCCGCAGCATATTTTTCCCCCTAATATTCCCCCAGTATTGTCCCATTTCTTTTTCATTTTTTTCCCATGTAATATTCAAGTTCAAAAGATGTCAGGAAACAGCTTAGGTGTCATTACTGTGCAAGTAAGAGAAGAAAAAAAAGATCATCAGTGTGTTTGCAGTGAAAGAGATGACTCAGCTAAGGTAGTGCTGAAGTAATATTGTGGCTAAATTATCCACATGACAACAAGTACTCTTTAGTAAAGTGGACTAATGCTCAAAAATGAGAAATCTTTACAAGAATCGAATACACAGATGGTGTACAGTATTTTATCTGCTCTTTAACTCAATGATTTTTGGGTTATTCTGTGACTCAATATTGAAAAATCAATGTCAATGCAAACACACTGATGATCTTAGGGCTCACTTTCAGAATAAAATCAAATCCTTTCACAAAGAAATTCTAGTTTTACAGTTTTCATATAAAAAGCAGGAGTCAAATGTCAACCCTGCCTTTTTTTTGTAAATCTGAATTTAGCCTGGTTAACTTAGCAACCAGGAGTTGCAAAGGTTTTTGGATAATTACTGTGCAGCGGTTAGCACAGTATCTCTGTGAAAGAGGAAGTAAAACCACTGAGGACAAAACTATATAATGAGAGTATAAATACTGATGTTTGACTTGCTCAATATTTTCTTGGTGATGTTACCTTAAACTTTTTACTTTTGTTGATAAGTGTGCCAAGCCTTTGTAATTTCTTCAAAAAGTGTTCACACCAAACAATCTGATACTATGTGGGTGTCCCCTGCTGAAAAATAAAAGTGGAATAAATCCCAAAACAAAACTATATTTCATCACTGTCAAACAACTGGAAAGCTCAAACAAAACTATCCACAACATGTTCGGGCGTTTCCGTGGCATCAGCCCGTTTTCCACGTGAGTGACGCTCATCCTCCAAAGTTTCATCGTCACCAACGTCTTGCTAGTTGTCAGTCATTGACTTGATGTGCTTTCAGCGCCTGTAAAGTTTTTGATGCGTTTGTTTTCTGTTGGCAGCAGTTGGCTGAGAGAAAAAAAACAAAAACAAAAACACCAATCCTGGAAGACCAAAAAATACAAAGTCAGGAGCTGAATGAGAAGATTGTGAAAATCAAGGGTTTTTTGCTTGTTGCAAAGCTGTCAGCTGAGAACTACAGTTTCACTTTATCAGAAAACAGATGACTGATGTTGTACCTTGTGTTTTAGTGACTGGGAGGGAAATGACCCTGTGTGTTTATAGACTGTTGCAACTTCTCCTCTTTGGCCCTTCTGCTGTGGCAAAGCTAAAGACAGAAAAACATCAAGCATTATTTTCTCTTTATGTGAAATTTTACTTTTTTATTTCAAAATGTCACACTTGACTTTCCAGAATTCTTTACTGTAATGTCTGTTTTTATTTTTCATTTAAATCATCATGGCACAAAAACTTATTTAAAAGCAAGAATTTCAACCCCAATACTCTTTTGGTGTACCAATTGCTAATAAATGAATATTTTTCTCCATTAGAAAAATACTGATAGTAAAGACAAAACAGACATTTATCCAGTGGTGGGCACTCTTGCGTTCATCTGTTAATGCACTAATTTTTCATTTAGCGCTTTAATGCCAACTTTGAAATATTTACCACATTTTTCAAAGTTTTGTTTTTAATATAAAATTAATTTAGCTCCCGCTAAATTAATTTTTCCAGATAAATTCTTAAGCGCCAATTAATTTTTTGGGGGGTATTTTGTAAACGTTGACTTCAACGCAGTTAAATGTCTGTGTTTAAGTTTTGGTTATCGACTGTTAAGATTTCTTCAAGCACAACTAACAGAGTTAGCAACGATGAACAACTATAAAACTGAAACGATGAGTGGAAGGCCCGTTACAAAGACAGGCTTCCTGAAACACAACAGTTCAGATAGGTGAGCAATAACAAATTTGACCTTGTTGAACATGGTATGCTTAATTTAGCACTTTAGCATTAGCTTAAAGTAAATGACTTGCTGGAATTGCACATTAGCAGAACTAATATTTATGATTCGTGCTTTAGTGTTAATGCAGGTAGCTTTTTAGCTAGCAGTGCCCACTGCTTCATTTATCCAGTCATGTTCTGTTTTCCATCATTAATATGTAGAACTGGAAAACTATTAAAAGAACAGCTATAAGAAGCCTTGAGAGAAAAACATTTAATGCTAAACATGATAAACCAAACCACCACGTTTCTTCTCTCACCGTTCTCTTCTCCATGAAACTAGCTAAGAATTCATCGATATCAATGCGTCCTTCTAGAAAGTTTTCAGCCGTCTCCTCCGACTCCTCCTCTGCCTGGTGGGCTGCGACTTTTAGCCGAGCCTGCAGAGTGCTCAAACTGCAACTCTGGTGAGGGTAAAACAGTGGAAATTAAACAGGATAATCTCCAAATGTTTTTGTCAATTCATCATTTATCGCAGCAAAAACAATATTCCTGAGATGTCACACAGGTTTTTGTTATATAGAATTGGACGTGCAAAGAAAAACAATAAATTATCAACACAAATGCCTGGTATTTCTTTAAAATAAAAGCCTGGTGTGATGAGTGATTTACCTCACTGAGTTCATGCTGTCTCTGCATCTTTGTCTCAAAGGCTAACTTCATCTGAGTCAGCTGTTCATACTGTGCAAAAAACAGCGGACAGAAAGCACAACGTGAGCAGCTGGACAATGACAAGCGTGAAAGGAAGCGGCACCCGGAGGCTGACCTTGTAAAGCATCTCTTGTCTTTTTCCCTCCAGCTGTGGCTCCATGTGGAGATTCTTTTCTGCAAGAAACAAGATTTACAGGTTTTGTTTTTAATATAAAACCTGTAAACTCAGCAACAATCTCTTTGCAAAGACTGACAGAAGAGGAACTCACTGGCCATCTCCAGTATGCTGTTGACCAGATCCTCTTTGTCACCCGTGACTTGTTTGAGCTGCGGCAAACTCACAAAGAACTCCAGCAGGACGTCCTCGTTTTCAGACATGTCTGACAACTGAGTCAGACTTTTGGGGAAGGAGGGAAGAAAATTTAAGTTCACAATGGCTTGAATTGTTTACATAAAAAAATGTAAATAGTAAATTTTATATTCTAGGATACTTTACGTTTTGTCACAGAGTTCAGGAAAAGACTCTGGAATCTCAGGCATCTTGTAAATGTGTCCATTCAGTCCTGCCTGGAAGAAAAAGAAGCAGTTTAGCTGCCTTACTTTCTTATTTTACTCCTATTTGTCTTTTGCTTTAACATTATTTTTGCGTGAATACTGTGCTTTTTGACAGTGTTTTTGCGTAAAAAACAAACTTTTAAGAGCTGTACTTTGTAAGCAATAGACAAACACAAAGTAACTGTAATCACTACTTAGTAATGATTACAAAGTAATGATTACATTACTTTGTAATCATTTTTCTGACAGAAAAGAATGGCAGATTATTTTCTGCCATTGTGAAATGACAGAAAATAATCTCAATCTACAAATAAAACCCCGAAGAGAGTTTCACCACAAAGAGCCATAACCTAAATTAGAATCAGCTTTATCTCTAAGATAATCACCTATGATCCATCGCCAAGAGACGACAACATGTGCTACAACAGTGAAAACATTTTCCCAACACTGCTTATGTGTCTGGCTGGTGCCATGGAGACCAACCAGAAAATCCAGAGTCAGAGCAGCGTCTAATTTGCCTAATCTGCGAGGAAACAATAAAAATAGCGTAGCTTCTACATGGATGTGCTGCTAAAGCATCAGCTGCAGAGGGATGAGGGATGATCAACCGTTCAAAGGTTTCAAAGGACATTTTTGTAATACTAATTATTTGACTAAAATAATTTACTTCCACTTTAAACACTCTAAGCTTCATAATCAGTGTACCTGGGTGTCTCCGGTTGGTACGGGGAGCGGCAGCTCGGTTATCAGTCCGTACGGGGCTGGAGCTCGCGGGAGGCCGTGAGCGACGTCGACCGTCGAATGAGGCATGGGGGCCTGAGACGGAGCCGCACCAGAACCAGGCGGCGGTGTCTGGCTGGGACCCACATGACGGGGGCCGTAATGGAAAGCTTGGGTGGGGTAAGGTGGCTTGTACATACTGCAGCAAGACATGAGGGAGAACATAAGTAAATGCACCTCGAGATATGCGTAGGACGTCAAAAGAAAGGCTACTGACGCTCTATGCTAATGCCAAACTAATATCAGAACTGCTCCACTCGTTTCTTGGATAAAATCAGTATGGAAAATACTTTGTGGAAGTGCATAGAAATCCAAGACAACGTGACACTCACTATGGGAAGCCTCCAGGGCCTGCAGACATTAAGACAGGTGGACTTTTCCAGAACTCGTCGAGTAGACTCTGGATGACTTTACCCAGATCTGAGTGCATACCAAACTGTAACATACGCAACAAGACAAAAATGAAGTCAGACTTTTACTAGGCCTGTCACGATAACAAATTTTGCTGAACAATTAATTGTCTAAAATATTATTGCGATAAATGATAATATTGTTTCAAGACCTTTTGACACTGATTTAATGGAAATGATGTAATAATGCAAGCAATTTCCTGCCATAGATAGATATACACTTTATTTTCAAAAGAACACATAACACTGGAACTGATAAACTAAATAAACAAAACAACCAAAAATAAAATGGATTCTCAGTCTCCATTAACAAAAAATGTACTTGAATAAAAATTAAACAACATAAAGCCAAAGTGGAAATAAATACTGCATTCAACCAAAAGAGTGCAGATTATGAAGTCTGTATTGCCCTTCAGTAATCACTAGATTTAAATAGAGAAGATGGGCACATCCAACTACCTAATGCAATAGTTCACACTACACGATTTTTTGCCCCTATTTTCTCCTTATCACAATCTTAGATTGTTGGCCGATGTAAGATTGTCGCTAGTGATTTCGTAACCGATCATCCTGCAGTGTGATTTGGATCGCCGTGGCCGCTCCCATCTAAATCAGGGTTTTTTCCCTGACTGGGAGCTTAATGCTGAATGTGACAGGTAGCCAATCAGAAAGCCAGATTCTCCTCCGTGCTTTCTGAGGGGCAATTACGGAGGGGACATCTTCAATTCCAGCGGACATTGGAGATGACATGTGGAAACAACATTAATGTTTATCCAACATTTCGTGCAAAAAATATAGAAATGTTTCCTTGGGAGGAGTTGGAGCCAAATTGCTACAGCAGTTGATAAACCTGGTAAGTTTTCAGCTGTTCTTTGTTAACGTGACATAAATAGGTTATAATGATTTTTATTCAGTCAGAACGTTACGCTGACTCTAGCCACATGCATCTCAGGTAGATTCTAGTAAAGCATTGATGAATGCCTCGTTTTAAAATTAGTTAACTGGACTTATATAGCCATTATTTTGTGCCCATGTGGCTGGACAACACACGGCACGACGAACCCGATCGAACATTTATACCTAGGATTTCCGTCGGCTAATGGGTCTCTCAGGTTTTGAAAATGGACCGACAATCGGCCAACAACTCGTGTGGTGTGAGCTGGACATTACACTAAGGAAATGAGGAAGGGAGGGTCAGTGGAGAGCACCGGAGCTGAGCCTTTTTTCATTCAGTGTCAGCAACAGAAAGAATAAAACGCAGGAAGACACGATAAAGCCGATAATTAAAATGAGGTCGAAAGGTTTAATTTATCGTGCGATTAATTGATTTATCGTTTATCGCGACAGGTCTAACTTTTGCAACAACAAAAAAAAGAAAAAAAAAACTCTTATTGGTGCCTCTAATCAGAGTAACAGATAAAAGTGTTCATATATATTAAGACAGAAAATGGGTTAATCCGTACTCCAAAATGGGGTTATAATGTGACCGGAGTGGTGAAGAGGTTAAATGAGGGTAAAGAAAACAGTCATCCTCTCTGTCACACTGAGTGGTAATTGGTGGAAACCACCTTCCTTTAACTCTCATTTCAGTTTCAGTTTTAGTCAGATGATAGACTTTATTACAGTGGCTACAGTCATAGCGTCATGGCGGTCCTACAGCGATGCTTCTACTATGTACTTACTGAGTTCATGACAGGGTTATAATAGCTCGGGGTTTTTCAATATTGTTTAATTTTATTTTGTTGTGACTTTGTGGTTTTTCTAATTCAGTTTTTATTAGTTTTTCGAGTGGGTGTGCAAGTTTTCATTAGTTATTATTATTAGTTAAACATTGTTTAGTTTCAGTTTAGTTTGTATTAATTATAGTAGTATTTTTAGCTTTTTCAGACTTTGGTTAATTTCATAATTAGAATTCAAAAAGGTCAAAGGTCATACATCGATTGGGTAATGGACACTTAAAAGAATACACTATTTTCACAAAATGTATTCAATTATTGTTGAAGAACCAACTAAATCTATCGTTTTCTCCCAACTTTTGCTGTCACCATTTTGTGGATTAGCAAGATGATTAAGGAGTGCCGTAATTTGCCGACAGCTGATGCAAACTGCTTGTGTGAAAAATAAACAAACACACAAAATCACTTTCACATCAGTTTGAAAGACTGATAGTACATTAATAAACACAAAAACTAAAGGTATTGTAGGTATAATCCCAGTATATTTTAGTTAGTTTCAATACAGTATATTACAGTTAGTTACAGTTGTTCCCCATCAATTACCTTTTTTATTAATTTCAGTTAAAAATGTTTTCTCAATTTCAGTGTTTGTCATTTTGTTCATTTTAGTCAACTATAACAACTTTGGTTCATAATAATGTTTTAAATCCATATTTTCAGAATAATAGTCATTGTTAGGATTGATCAGATTGACCTGTAGTCTGGCTTTTAGTAAAAACTCACAATCCTATTTTGAATGCAGCATCAGGAATGCTTAGATCCAGACTGCAAAGATGTTCTTAGCTAGTTTATTTTGCTGATGCGAGGAAGCACACTGTTTTATGAGAGGCAGATACTTACATTAGTGATGAGGGGGCTGGTGATCATCGTGCCATTATTGCTATCTATTAAATGATGACCAACAGGGGGGAAGACGCTAATCACTGGCTTCTCCTGTGGGAACTGAGGAGGCAGCAAACTGTGGGAGAAACAGCAAGCAGAATTGGTATTACAGGCACTGAATTAGTGGGATCCAAACAAGTAAAAGCAATATTTGAAATACTGTTTATCATGCATTTCAAAGAGAAAAAAAAGGAATAACCAGGAAGAATAACCCGATTATGTTTACATGAACCTGGTTCAGTAAGTTTCATACCGGAACTGTTTTTTTGGAAGAGGCTAAAAATCAGAAAACTATTTATATCATCGATTTCTTTTCTAGTACCTTGTTAAGAAATCATTGTTGATATACAAAGTGGAAAGTTGCCAGTTACAGAAAAAAACTAAATGAATGGGTAAATATCCTAAACCACAAATACAAGGCTAAAGATATACTCACATGTTAACAGTAATGGTGGAGTTGTTGACTGTAAATGGTATTCTGTACTCAACATCTTTCTGGATTTCTGCAAGGCTGTAAGGGGAAGGGGGGAAAGTTGTACTTAAAATGCACTAAAATCAGAGCAATGAATCATTCTGAATGACAGGTTTACAAAAAACATAATTTTACCTGCCAAATTTAACTGATTAAAATATGTTTGAACGGTTACATAAAAGACCGTGCTTGGAAAATGTGCTTGGATGGATGGTAGTTTTGGATTCCATAGAAAATAAAGAAATTATAAAACATTTATGAACTGAAACATCTCTTGAGAGCATCACAATACATGCCATTGGTTTAGTGTATATGTCGACTGACAGTGGTGTAAGTTCTTCATTTAGGAAATGTTTAGCATCTAACCCAGAATCACATTGAAGACTATATATAGACTCTGTATATTAGCTACACCACTTTATAAGCATCTTAATGTGTACAGAGTCCAGAATTTTTCTGAATATATTTATAATGCCCTGAACATTTCAATAAAAACTATAATTTTACTCTCCGACATGGCAGTAATGATTTATCAAAAACATGATTTGGAATAAAAACCAAGGGGAAAAAACTGTAGTTAGTGGCTGCCCAAAAAAAAAAACAACAACATTTCATTAGTTTGCAAATAAAAGCCAAATGAGAGAGTTCAATCACATGGACTATAATTTAAATACTTGGTTTTGTTTGTTTTTTTAAATGTATGTAATCTCATTTATGACACACATTTGGGCAACTATAACTTATCAGATCAGGATGGTAAATTGTCATTTGCAAATATATTAACAATTTTCTGCTACCTGAAGAAAAAAAATAAATCTGTCACAGCCATGCTACAACTCCTAGTAAACAAAAGCTAATACTTTAATCTCCAGCAGTAACAAGCTCATCCTGAAACTACATGCGTGACAAACTCAGGAGTGATCACAGGACATGGCCAGCCGTTCACAACTTGTACAATCTGACCGAAATAAGACGCTGGAACTGTCACGGATAGATTAAATTAGCTTCACAGCTAACACAGTGAATGACAGCTTCCTACTTTAGGACTAGCTACTCTGTGGTGACGTTCCTTAATAATCGGGAGTAGTAAATTACTGTGACAGAGTTCAATAAACTGTCCAAGCAATAGTTTTAAACATGAAGTATTTTAAGCAGAAGGGGTTTTGTTTACAGTATGTACTTCTGATATTACATAGTCAGAAGGCTAGCTAGGCTAACACAAACAGTTTGAGTGTCGTATAAAATTACCCACGTCGGCAAAGGGATTCTTATTACTGTGAGAAATATTTTCAATTTAAACATTGCTATTAAGAAGCTCTTGTCCAGCGCGACAGCTGGGTTCCGGGTGACCGAACATCGATGATGTTACCTGGGGTGAGCGGCTTTCAGCGACTCGATCTGCCGCTGTCTCTGTTGTTGTAGGCTGTTGAGAGGAGGGATAGGTCCGGAGCCTTTTGACGACGTGAAAAACCAGCTCATTCTCCCTGGGAGAAACAACCGACTGAACTTCGCGACAGACTGGAAAAAGCCGACGAATTAATAGATGAAGGAGAGAGTGGGCATTAGGGGCACACGGCGTGGAGATTTATGTTGCTAACTCCTATTAGCTGGCTAACCAAACACTCCCGTTTCCTCTCTTCACAGAATGTAATTCGCATTGACGTTACAAAGTCATATCATGCGTTACAGAATAATTAAAATGTCAGTTCCTTTCTGTTTTTGAAGGCCCGTGCGCTGTTTTCGACCTGTCATTAATATAACTGAAAGAAAATATGGAGACAACAGCCCAACTAATAACAGCTTGGCCAACTTATTTACCTATGACGATACGTAGCGTGCGTAAAACTCAACTTCCTGTTTCTGTCATATTCCAAAATAATAGCGTGGATTTAAAACTAAAAAATCCCATCAGCCTGATTAAATACCTTGAAAGCCAAGATTATATATATATATATATATATATTAAATTTACAAATACAGTGAAATATTTTAAGCTAAACATCAAGGCACTTCACATTAGCGTTTTAGCTTTTTCACATTTTGTCACATTAAAACGAAGCACTTCTATTTAAATAACGCGCACCTGTTGTTTAGCTTGCAAGGTTGTTCTACTCACTGATTAGATTTTGCAAACGACATATAATATGCCCACCTCACATTCATCTTTGTTGGTGTGTTAAATACAATCATAATAAAATAAATTAAAGTTTGATTGGAACATGACAAATTATGAGAAAGCTCAAAAGAAAAAATACCCCTGCAGATTACTGTAAAGCACAGTTATATATATTTATAAAAACAGTGGGATAGCACATAACTGCTTTCATTACTGTATGTATCATGAGGGTCATTTGTTAGATTAAAAGTATATTTTAAACATACTTTTCATTAAGCCCACATTTCTGTTTTAAAATATTTTTTATTAGAAATCTTTCAAAGTTGAAAATCATCATAATTAAGCAAATAAAGACTTGAAAACATTAGTCTGTGTGGAATTAATCTGCATAATGTGAAACACTGAGTGAATAGAGTTACTGAAATAAATTACCTTATACTGATATTCTAATTTATTCATTGTGACTTTACGTTCCTCTAACTATAAATGTCATTATCAGATTTGCCAATATAGCCCATTTAAAAACAATACAAGATGACAGAAGTTCCTCACCATTTTACCAACAACCATAAAGTAGCAAATGAAAAAAAAAACTGTAATAAAAATAAATAAAAGTCGGAGGAGGTAAGACCTCTAAGGACTATTTAGCGTGTCCTTCTCAATCACTCAAAGTTCATTGGCTGGTAAGGGAACTTAATTTGGTACAGGACATTCCTCAAGCCTTCCTAGGGTTTTATTCTTCTTCTATCTAGTGATAAACCTGTGGTTAATCCTGTCCTCTTTCCAGCTTAGGCCAGGAAACATTTCCATCATCACAGTTTCTTTCTTTAAGCACCATTTTATCTAACTACGTATCTTTCTAGGATAGAGGACATGGAACAGCAACTACCAACTTTTAATGTCGTTTTATACAGAACAAAATGGCATCATTTGGGAAGTTGTGTACAACATGTACCCTCTCCTAAACTATTTGTAGTTGTTTAGATCTCGGGCTTTCTTTTAGGAACTGATATGGATTAAGGTGGTTCACAGAGCCATCCATGCCTCAAACATGAGTTTGGTTGTCCGTCCTTCAGGAACACAGTGACATCTCCAGTATGGCTGTGATTGGGACCAGCTGGAAGAAGCCTGGCAAATTTCTATGTTTATGTTTAAGAGACCATTCAACAGGCCATTTTATGTTATTCTTGTATTTTTTTACTATCACCAACGCATTCAGAGAGAGCTGGAAATACATTATCATTACAATGATCATGTATAGAACTCTTTCTTCGTTGTTAGTAATTTTTTTTTGCTATTCAAACATTCAAAGAACTTCTATACAGCAGCAAAATTCACAGACGTACTACCAACCTGAGGTTGGTGCCTTGCTCAGGGGCAGTCAGTCTCTCCAGTTATCTCATCTAGAACTTAGTTAACTAGAGAAATGAGCACTTAAATTGTCTCGTTAAACCATAACGATGAGAAGTGATGATCCCTCGTGAGCACGGAGAAACTTGAACATGATGTTCGATGACGAAGCGATTGTGGTTGAGTGATAGCAAAGTGATTAAAAACAAATGACTAAAACCAGGTGTTGACGTTAAATCTTGGTTAATCACAAAGGTCTAAGAAAAGTGAAAACCCTGAGTCAGGTGGACTCTAGCGAGTAATAAAATTCTCATTTACTGCCATAAATAAGCACAAATATTTCCAAATTAGAACTTCAAACACTTTGATTTTCACATTTACAGAAGTTACAAAAAGAATAATGAAATCCAGGAGGGACTGAAAAGATAATTAATTTTAACAGTTTGTGAACAGGTTTCATCAATACATTCTGGCACAACTGGCCCTTTAAAAGCCTTCATGATCTTGATTTGGCCAAAATGAAAATGAGTTTGACACCCCTGATCTAGGCAATTATTTTCAGCATGATGAGCAGCACCACCCTAAGTGTTGAAGCATCTGACCTGGCAGCCATGCAGGATTTGAGTAGAACATACTGATCTGGTAACTGTCCAATCAGTAGCTGATTGACGATTGCTCACTTAAATTTAGGTGGTGACTTTTTGATCAGGCAAATATTACCTCATTGTTATACATAATGGGGATTTTGACAACGCTGTGTTTAAATTTCAACTATAAGAATTTGTTGTATTGGGACTAGATGTACAGATTTATTTATTTTCCTTTTAACAAAAACCACTCTAACCATATTCCATAAAGAACAATCATCAATGATAGAAAACGTATGAAATGAATCATTATTCTCTATCCACTTCACACTCAGAAGGGAATATCACAACTCTTCATCGTGGTTAGCGAGACCATACAAATTAGTATCACATTTCTCAAGTCAAAAACTATAGAAATGATCCCAGAAAGTACAGTCTTGATAAATAATTGAAACAACACAGGATGTCATTTCCTGGTCACCCAGTCTCAATAATGGTGTCCTGATGTCCCGCAGCATACGGGATAATTTGGCACGTCCGGAAAAGTCGCATGAAACAATCAAAATTGTAACGTTATGAAAGAGCTAAGTGATGAAAAACCACCGCTGAAAAATTACACATCAACAGTTTTTAGTTGTCTTAGCACATAAATGTCTATTCGTATGTCTAATAAGTCACATATTAAATTCAAGCATTATTTTTAAGTATTATAAAGCACCTTTTATTAGGATTTTCCTCTGTAATTTATGCTTAATGGCAAACAGCAGAGTTTAAAATATTAGCTCTACAATACATGTCATTAATTTGATGAGAAAATTTATTTTTTTGTCTGAATTGGTGTGAAATCTACTTTTTATTTGGTTAAATCCCATGTCACTGTTAGCAATATGTTATATTTCCTTCACGCTGTAAAACAAAACATTCATTATTCTCTTCCACATCACTCTGTTACATGCAAAATTTTCAAAAAGAAAAATTATTTAAAAATCATGTACCTCACTGTTTAAAAGTGAAACTCTTGAACAGTACTTTCAAAACAAATTAGCAACGTGGTTCACAAGAAATCTTTTTCGTAACGGCTCTTTACCATGAACGACAGGACTCAAATCTCTGTAAGAGACGTTATACGTTGTGTACGACTTTTCTTTCTTATATATTTTATTTACATAGATATTTTATATACATATATATTCTATATATTTATATACTCGATATACAGCGTTTTTTCTGCAAGAACATACTGCTGATTTTTTACTTAATATAAATGAAGTCTACATTTTATTGTAAACTTCATCCATAAAAACGTGTTTATCTTAGTATGAAACAAGTTTGTATTTAGAAAATTAGTGTTTTTAAAGATAGTTCCTCAATTACCTAAAAATCAGAACAGAAGACTTAACTTAGTCACAGTAGCTACAGCTAAAATAATGTTGATTTTAGCACTATCAAACTTCACTTTTATGTATTATTTCTTTAACAGAAAGGATAACCACTCTGACCATATTCCCTTCCTCATTACTCCACAAGGAAGTAAAGAACGATCATCAATGATAGAAAACGTATGAAATGAATCATTATTCTCTATCCGCTTCACGCTCACAAGGGAATATCACGACTCTTCATCGTGGTTAGCGAGACCATACAACTTAGAATCACATTTCTCAAGTCAAAAACTATAGAAATGATCCCTGAAAGTATAGTCTTAACGAACAACAGGAACGATAGAGTATATGAGTTCCGGTACTCTCGCTCTCAGTAATGGTGCAATGACATTATGACAAACAACACGGTGAGTAAATAGTAATGAGTTTACTCTGATGAAACAGCAGAGCGCCGACATTTAAAATGTTTCCAAACAAGGTTTTTTAACTTATATTCTGATTCCTAAATACCCACAATGCCTTGAGGGTGCTCTGACGTTTCATTCAGAGTGACCCTCGTGTACA
Organism: Poecilia formosa; assembly: GCF_000485575.1. Classification (NCBI taxonomy): domain Eukaryota; kingdom Metazoa; phylum Chordata; class Actinopteri; order Cyprinodontiformes; family Poeciliidae; genus Poecilia; species Poecilia formosa. The sequence goes on from NW_006800150.1 coordinate 805,108, forward strand.
TGAGCCGGTTTATTTCCTAAATAGCACTTTAACACATTGACGAATCACTGCATTGACATAGAGTCAAGGGGTGCTCAATACGACAAATAAACAATTGTATTATTGAGTGTTAACATAGTTCCATAAGTTGAATAAACACGATGCGGTTACGACCTTTAATATTCCGGATACAACACTGTACAACAAAAAGCGTTCCGCTCACTAGAATAATCAAATATCTAAGTATGCAGTATATTAATATCTAAATATACTGCATAGTTTACTGACTCCTACTAATAAGAGATAAACAACAAAAGAAAATAATCAAATTCCAATTAAAAAACTTTGTTTTGACTCAATATTAAATCTGTCATAAGTCTTGTACATTTACCCGCAGGGATCTATTATTGCACGCGGGGGCAGCATTTCACACTTTACAGCCAAGCTCTACACGTTTTACTGCTAGTGCTCAGTAGAGAATGATTATGTTACAAATATAACCAGTTTAATTAAACAATTTGTGATTTGAGAACATTTGACTTTTTTGTGAGGACACAAAAACTGACCCTATCACGTAAACACGACATGATAAACCATATAAAGCAGTGGCATTTATGTATTTTAAAGTTATATCCAGTTAAAACTTGCTAGCACTAGATAAGCTAAAATTATTGCTAGCTTAATTAACATCGTCATTTCCAAATACTGCATGAATTCCTCTGCTTTAGGTCTTTCATGTTACTTAGAGCCGGAAACTTACCAAAGTGGTCTTCCTCTGCAGTTTTATTTTTCTTTTTGGAACATGTAAAGTTATTTATTTAAAAAAATTAAAAAAAAAAAACTTCGGCCGTTACAGAGCACCCAATGAAGTCCCTTTCTCTGCGCATGCCCAGTAAACACCCCGTTTTCTTAAAAAACTTTATTCATGCGTGAAAATTAATTCACTAAAATACATGAATCCGACAAATACACGGCTATTGCAGTGTGAGAATTATCATCATTCTCTTAATTAAATTTTTATAGCTTTACAAGAAATATATAAAACAAGAAGAAAAAAAACATAAGTTTGCCTTTTTCTTCTGTTTTTATAGGATATTTTTCAGATGCAATGGGGAATGTTCAGAAGGCATCTGTCAAAACTCAAATATTATCAAATCCAGACCAAATATACAACAAATTCAGTTGTAACAAATTGATAATGAAGAACTTTCCAGCATACTAGTCCAACTAAAACTTCATAAGATAGTGAAAAGATTGAATAATTATTAGACATGACTGTTTTAATGAAAACAATTAAAACATTTGAAATACAGCTATTTAATTCTTCATTGTTAGTCATGTGCATGTTTGAAGTCTTAATTTCAAACGTTAAATTCAACATGCTTATGACATTTTACATACATTATATATTGTATTTATTCATTCTTGTGCTCTTTAAGTTAATAACCAGTTGTACAGGAATTAACCAAAATCGGTCAAAAATTATTAAAAAATAAACTGTGATATTGATTTAGCATATAAACAAGTTGCAATTTTATTACAGTTAAGCATTGAAATTAGAAACAATAATTTTAATGTAAAAACAGTGAAAATATGCATATAATATTTGTTGTTACATTCTGTGTGACAGAATTGGCATAAGTACAAAAAAACCAAAAAAACAATAGAATCTTCATTGTTCATTTTCCAGTCAATGCAGTCATGCTTGTGATTATTGGAAGCTGGATTAGAGATCTGTATTTGACACGAGAAAGCTGCTCAATCAGGTTCCTTATAAATCAAAAGTCTGAGTTCATTTAGAGTTATTACTTCCTTTAAGGCCTCTCCTTATACGTCCTCCATAGCTGGTGTACTTGTCTCCGGGCTTCAGAGCGAACGCAGCTGGAAAAGAAGGTGCAGCGCCGGCCCTTCACCTGGTGCACACAAAGCAATGAGAAGATGTTCAATTCAACACGTCAACATGTTTTTTTGTATATTTCTCCATTCCTCAAAGGAAATAAAGACAATCAAACAAACAATCCATATTCAATAAATATCTTGATTATCGTTGTAGTTGTTAGTGGCACTTATCTGCTTGCCAGCTCCTTCTTCAGACATGACCTAAAAGAGGAGGCTCTCTCCACCGACTTATACCCCTGAGATGCCAGTAGAGGCCATCATGAGAAATGAGGAAGGCAGGGAAAAGGAAAGAAATAACTTTTGTTAAAAAACAGGGACATGACCAAGGAAATTACATCTGAATCAAGAAATCTTGTATTCAAATACAACAGTCAGAAATAAAGAGAATAAAATACGCAGGAAGTCCATGTTTTAAAAAAATAAAGACCCAAGAGTGGTAAGAAAGCACAAAACGCAGTTCTGACTATTAACAGCTAAGATCTGAATAACTCCTTAGCGTGACTTTGAACTATTGTAGTTTTAAAAAATTGCCACTTGGTGGCAGTATAGCACCAGAGATATGAACTATTGTAGTTTTTTTTTAAAATTGCCACTTGGTGGCAGTATAGCACCAGACATAATATCATAAATGTCTTTCAGGTATCCCAGGACAGTTTTCACGTGATTAAATATCTCAGATCAGTGTAGAATGCTCCAGTAAAGACATACTTATCCCAAACTGTATCTGTAAATAAAGGTATATATTTCTAAAAGGAAGACATCTCTCATCTTTTCATAATTTTTGTTGATTACTTTTAACAAGGATATTTGTACTTTCAGTAATTAAGAGCATTTTCTCAGGAAGCTGCAAGCTCCTCACCCTGGCTCCCCGGTGAAGCCTGTCCTTCATGATGCCGATGAACTCCTTGTAGGACAGCTGGTCATCGTGGTCAACATCAAAGATCTTAAAGATGGTGTTCACCAGGTGACGTGTCAGCTTGAGTCCTGTGGCTACGTACACCGCCCTTGCAAACTCATCTAGTGGGAAAATACGAAGACGTCTTGGCATTCACACAAAAACCAGGAGATAGAGCAGCAACAATTAGCGCCTGCAGCTTTAAGCCTGATTGGGTTCTCACTACCTTGTCCGATGGAACGTGAAGCGAAGTTGTACATCTGCATGGCAATGGCAAAGTCTTCAAGGTTGTTGAGGAACTGGAAGAATGACCTGAACTCATCGAAGGTGATGCCCTGAAAAAGAGAAACTAGGTGAGAATCTGCCAGATAAAGTGGGGAAGTAATGAAGACCTATCATTGTCCTGAGCAAAGTACTTCAAATTGGGGAAATAATGAGCAGTTTCGATTGATGTACACCATGCTAAATGGGTCGTGTGGGAACGTAGCATTCCTTATCATGCATCCACTTGTCTTATATTGAAATGAAATCAAAAACATATATTGCTGCATTTTTATATTATTCCATAAATGAGGAAAAACTGAGATACACTATGAATGTTAGAGATAAAGTCGCATTCAAAATAATAGTAACTCAACATCACCACTCAGACTCAACAGTCGAGACATGCATGGTACTGACTGGATGTAACTGAATCTTTAATTAATATGTTTAAAATAATAGCAGTGTGGCATTATATTAGTAGCAAACATGTGCCTTACTGGTGACAGCAAAAGTCGTAAATGCTGATTATAATGCATTTTTCTATAGACACTAAGATGTGTCACTCCAGACGTGTTTGAGAAGAACAATCATTTTATTAAAAGGTTGAGTGGAAAGGGGGAAAGAAAGCTGCTCAGCTTAACTGATCTCAAAATGCTTAAAAATGGAAACAGAGAAACTACAATTTAAATTGATAGAAGAATATTCAGATGGCAAAGATGGTTGGGCCAAAACCGTGCAGTTGACGCGCAATCACTCAATTTCAGGGCGTTTATTTTTGCACACTCCCTTCACGTTTGTGATAAATGTGGTTTACAATAGCTTAGCAAACACAGCAATTATGGCAGAGAGCCTTGATTATTACCAGTTCCCCAGTTCGGAGGAGGAGGAAACAATGATTGACGAACTGCAAGATCTCCTTTTATTTGCCATGTTATCGTAAAAGAAGAGAAGGTGTAGTTGAGGCAATTGCCCACCGCATCAACTGCGACAATGAGAGCCGATTTTGACCGTGGAGCCAATGAACATCTCCCATGGTGACCGAAGAAAAAACACAATTTCCTGTGAGTACTGCGCAAATGAGAAGATTCATATGCAAAGTCAAACTATCAGAAAGTACCATTGTTGAAAAAACAGCAGCGGTTACAACTTACCAAAAGAACCCACCGACTGACTGAGGAGTAACAGAGTAGCATTTTGAATCCTGAACTCAAACCAGAGTACTGTCTGACACATCGTGGCTCGGGTATCATATGGTGTCTAATTATCGGATAACAGGGATCTTCGACCTGTCTGAACACCGTTTTACTTGAGAAGACCATGCTGCTAAATCTGGAGGAGGAAATGCTGTTGAAGTGGGTCTCAAGAAGAAAACAAGGTGAATAATCAATTTTCTTCACTTCTTGGTCGAGCAGTAACAAAACCGATATGTTCTTCTTCATTTCATGTTTTGATTTTTGGAAAAGAACTAGCCGTGTTCCCAAGGTGTAATCATGTTTGGAAATAAAAGCTGGTGATAACAGCTTTAAAATTTACACACTGCTCTTATTTTGAACACACAAAAAAGGACATTTGTTTTCAAACAAGGACAAGGAATTTCATCAAATAAATGTCTCAAACTCGTAAAAAAAAAGAAAGTTCATAAAACCTGCATAACATGCCTTGTGCTGCTAATTAAATGCAAAATCGTGACAGAAATATTCATTTAACCTAATAAAATAAATTTGACATCAAAAACCTAAACACAACCAAATGGCAATCAAATGAAGACAAACACAAGACAACAATAAAATAACTAAAATGTAGAAAGGAAACAAGTGACAGATTGTGGCTGCAGGTTGCGTTTTTTTATGAGGCAGAAACAAACCTCCTGCTTCTTCCACAGCATGAAACAGAGGAGGGACAGAAATAGAGTTGGGTTGCAGATCGACACAAGGAAGATGAGCCAAAGCATAGCTAGCCTTCGCTTGACAGACAGATACACAGAGACAAACAATCACGTGTGACTGAAAGCGCTATTAAAAGTGTGTTTGTGTGCATCTTTGTGTGAGGTCAAGTGAAGGGAAGAAGTGCTGAAGTGCTGAGAGCATCAACAGCCCTAGGCGGACACCACACTGGGAAAATACAGGCTGAGTGAACTGCCTGAAAGGCATCAGCACCAGTACAGAAGGAAAAAAGAAACAAATCTAATGATATGCGGAAAAGAATAACGCAGAGTGCTCTCAAAGTATTGCACCTTTTCGTCCGGAATACACTGGCGCACGTTCTCCATGTACGCGCTGATGTTCTCGACGTTGGTAAAGCGCAGCAGGATTTTGGCGAAGTCTTCCTCGCTAATTGTGGTCATTCCTTTGGAATAGGTCAGAAACTCAATTTCCAACACCTCAGTCTGGAGGTTATCCATAAACCTGCCAAGCAGAAAGGAATAGATGGTGAGGAAGAGGGAGGTGGGAGTGGAGAAAAGAGACATTTACCATGTGGTCAGCATGACCAGGTACCTGTAGAAATCATCAAAGTTGAGCTCTGCTTTTCCCTTCTTTCCAAAGAAATGGACCAGTATGGTGGTGTCAATGGTGATGGTCTCATCCGAGCGCTATCAGAGACAGAGTTAGAGAGATGTATCATAAAGGATGCTGGTTTGGAGGAGAAAAACAAGCAGAGGAAAGGGGGCGAGTCTGTCAAGGATCCAGCCTTGGTACGGGTTAGGCAGACGAGCAGGAGCCAGAATGTTGCTGCATGAATGCACGACATGCACCGGATGAACAAAAACACAGCTTCACCTCAGATATCGGCTGAAATCATTAACAGCCATCGAAGATATCAAACAAAACCAGTCTAGGCTGCAAAACATACTGCCTTGCGTTGAGTTTTTTCATATTTTGCTGTGATGCAAGCAAAAACTTCAAAATACTTCATTGAGATTTTGTGTGATAGATCGGTACACGGATGTGTGCAGTTGTTAAATTGGAAGGAAAAAGATTTTTTTATTTATTTATTCATGTATTTTACAAAAACAAAGAAAGAAATGAAAAGTGTGGCACACATGTTTCAGAACTTTGGACTTTGACTGGACCACTGTAACATATGATTATACTTTGATCTACAGCTACCACTGTAACACTGGCTGCCTCAGATTGTTGTCCTGCTGGAAGGTGAACCTCCATCCTAGTCTCACGTCACTATACTAACAATGTCATCTGAAGGGCAATCAACCCTTTCACATAACTGAGTTAAAGGGGACAGTGGCAGATTTTCAGACATTTACGGAGGCAGATAATATCACTGGATGAAATTGATATCTCGTGTACATGTCGGCTGATCACCAGTTACCCAGAATTATTAAGGAAATCACGACCGATTTATCAGTTCATCCTTACGAAGGATGATAAAGGCTCTCAATCTATGTGAGTTTAGGTCAAAGGTCATGTCAAGTTAGGTTTTGCGGTTGTGCCATTATCTTGTGTTGGTCTATCACATGAAATCCAAATGAAAAGTATTGAAGCCTGTCTTAAGTAAAAGTATGAATAATTTTGCAAGAAGAAAAAAAGCAGATAGGGTACTCCAATTCCCGATGTAAAGCCAGGAAAATGTTCCATCTGTTTTTCTTATAAGTTAAAATAATCCTTTTTATTATTATTATTAAAACAGGGTCATCATATCCAGATTTGTGCAGTCCAGGCTGGTCCGGAGGTTTGCTGCGGTAGCTTCAAATACAAACTAATACCGATGAACAAGTGCACACAGTTAGCACAAAACACAATGACAAAAAGAGTCATGCCAAAGGTTGGAAGAAGAGTGGGGATGGACTGGCCGTCAGCACATTGAACAGGTAGATCACGTTGAACACACCTCTGAACAAACAGCTCAAAAATAACCCACAAACACATCATGGAGCACACACAGAACACATGGAGGACACCACATTTCATGCATTTCTCAACGAACGTCACACAGCAACATGTGAACAGGACATCACATCCCAAACAGAAGCGCCGCACAAACCCAACGTAAGCACAGATGCATAAAACATTTCAGCAGATTCCACCTTTTTCCCTTAACTGATGGCCATCCGGTCTGTCACCTTTCAAACTCAGATGGCGTTACTACCTTGATTTTTTTGTGTTTGGTCTTCCTTCCTCCGTAGAGTGTGTGAAGTGAATGTTCCCTAAGTGATCCTGGTCATTTGAAACCCATTCAATGGGATTTTAAGGCGTAACTTCTGTGTGTTTTCTCTGTTGATTAACTCTTTAAGCTTTAGTCTCTTTTAACTAGGTGACAGGCACAATTCCTAATCCTTTTGAAAATGAAGAATGTAATGAATAGCTCTTAGTAAAAGGTGACGATGATTTTAAGCATCAGGGGAAAAAAGAGAGGCCATCTTCTATCTCGCTGCCCACCATGCCCCCACCCAGCCAACCCGCGAGTCAAACCCACAGCCATGCTGAGAAGAACGCACACGTCAGATTGAATGAAAATCTCATTTCATTCGAATTAAGAGGAGCGATTATGCCATTTCCATCATCATCATCATCATCATCATCATAAATATCATCACCACGATGCCATTCGTGGTTCTACCTCAAGGGTAAAATCCTAAAGTCCAACATGGGACAAGAAGGACAAGTCAAACAAGATGACAAGGTTCACATGAGACAGGAAGAAAACAGTTTTTGTTGTGTTTGTTTAACTTTTATATGTTGTTCCTGTTTGTTTTTTTACCCTGGAACAAGAAAATATCAGTGACCAAGTTAAGATAAGGTCACAGTTATTCACATAGATTTATTTGCCTCTTTTGGAAGTTGAATTATGTTGAGCTCATATCATTAATTAGATTAATCAACTAATTTAGTAATCGATTAATTGTTAACTGGACCATGCTTATTTTTTTTTTAAAATGTCAGTTTGTTGAAAAAACCCCCAACATATTCAGGACCGTAACTAAGCTAAAACTGAACAAAAATATATACATTTTGAATTTAACATAAAAAAAAAAAAAACATTTGTCTGTGAATGTGTTTTAGCCAAAACGCTTCAAATCAGCTTTTGTCAGCTTGTTAGAGCATCACCTGACCACAACTCTCTGTAGATTTGAAACCAGATTCTGGTTTGAGCCGAGTCTCGCTATTCGGAAACAGAAATCTTCCTGTGGTGAAGCTATTCCTTGTTGATTTGGAAGCATGCTTTCAGTCCATCCTAGGTTTCATCGGGCCGTAATACATTTTCCTACATGATTTGAGGAAACTTCAAATGTGCTTTTGCTAAATTTAGCAGGGCTTGGATGTTTTCCTTTATTAGAAAAGGTTTCCATCTTGACATTTCATAGCAAAGACCAATTTTTCTTCTTATTTGTTCATCAGTTTTGAACTGACATCCAGTTCTTGGTAATGTCATCGTTGCACCATCTTTTCTTTTCTTAACAATGGCTGTCTTCACCGTGATCCATGGTAAGTATAATAGCTTGGAAATTATTTCATGCCCTTCTACAGTCTGATACCAAATGGTTGCTGCTTAAAGGTGCCTCCTGCCTCTCCAAAGAAAATATTTCAGTTTGTTTTTCAGTTAAATTTTACGGGTTATCATTAAAGGTGGAAAACATTTGGAAATAACTCAAACTCCAGACAAGCTGACGCACTAACCAACCTCCTATGACATGCCGATCGCTGCTGAGAGAACTGGATGACTTTACTGAACGTCCTCTTTCACTTTTGTCTCTTTGGGAGGACCACCTTCATGTAAACACGAGCTGAGCTTCAGATGATTTCATTGTCTTGCCTTTCTTGTGTCACTTTACTGGATGTTCTTGTCACTAAGCCCTTTATTACTAACAAACAGCATAACAATACGTTTGCTCTTTTATCTTTAAACTGACACATTACCAAAGTCTTTATGACACACAAGCTGTGCAGACAACTAGACAGCATCCAGATGGTGTGTGTCTCTGCCTCTCTTTCCCGTTAACTGGAATCCCCTCTTCCTCACAGTCATGTTGTTTTTCTCTTAAAACGACTAAGCCGTTGTCAGAAGTAAAATCCAAACAAGGAATCTAGCTTGATAAATGGATTTCTGCCCACAATGGCTGCGCTTTTTCTTTTTTATTAGTTTTTTTTTTTTTTTGCTCAAATTCAAAGACAGAAAAGTGACAGCAAATGGGGCCACCAGTTCAATAAACTATGACTATGCAGGAAAAGATTTCTAGATGGAATTAAGTGATAATTTATCACAAAAACATTTTTTTTACTGCACAGATTTAGAAGAGTCTTTTCTGTCTTCTTCTGATCATAACAAGCTTATCTTTCCTGGAAGAGTGTCGGGAGCAGCGTGAGCTCATCATCCTCCTGACATCGTAATGGTTACCACGCCTATAAGGCACGAGCCAACACCTGGCGAATGCATGCGTCTGTTTGTCCACCTGTGTGTGTGTTTGCGAGCTCGGCTGTCTTTGATCGGGGGTGCCGAGAGTAAAAACAGTAATTACCGATGTAAACGCTAAACGTTCTTTCTCACCCTCCCGACCTGTGAGTAACGCTCGTGAGGAAAGGCCCGTTGTCGGTCTTTATTCACATCAGTCAGCCCACACCTTCGGGCTACGGACGTATTCAACTTTTGCATTTTGTCAGGTTACGACCACAAGTTATGATGTATTTTAAAGGGATTTTACGTTATAATTGCAAAGTGAACAAAAAAAAAAATGCAATAATATCTGGTCTTATTTTACAAATAAAAACCTGGAAATAGTGACGCCTCGTCATGCTGGGTACGTAGTGTTTGGATGTAGAGGAAAAAGTTGAATTTTTAGTTGACTGACGTTCTTTCCCTAATTTCTGAACATTTACATAGAGCCGCTGTATCTCCAATGGTGAAAATATATTTCCTAATTAGTTGACTGAATTTAAAGGAAGGTGAATGTGCAGTTTCCACATTTTCATTGGTAGAAAATAAAAGTTGAAAACCTTTTTTATCGCATTTAAAAATACGTTAAAATTTGACTTGTGGAAAGAGTTCACATTTTTTGGCATGACAAAACGTAAAAATAAAAAACGTTCAATACTTTTATAGGCACCGCTTCCCCTCTTCTAATGCTCACTTGCTTTTTTTATCCCATGTTGTTACTGTTTCTTTCCTGCTTTTACGTGTCGTATTTTCCCGTTTCCGCTGCTGCTCTGATAAATCTGATCTCCTTTCTCTCCATCCTACCTGTCAGTGTCTTCTTCATGTAACAAACACCAAGGCACCTTTCTTAACCTCGCTCCTTGTCTGCCTGTCACTCAGTGCCAATCCCCCCCACACACTCATCAAGGTTACAATAGGGACTAATCCATTGAGTAAACACATCTTTCTCAAAATACAACCTAGTTTCTTTCTTTTCCCTTAAATGTACTTCCCGAAATGCTTTTCTTCTCACCTCGCTTTGTACCTCGACATTTGTTCAGTCTGCTGACCTGTGTCATCTGCTTTCGGCCTCTCTCGCCTTGTTTTGTTGACTCTCTGATTAGATCTCTTTCTGTCTTTCTTTACCCTCAGGTTTTCCACTTATCAGATCAGATTCCTCTGGATTTGAAGCAGCCCTTTCATTTTGCGCTTTTTGTTGTGACTCTGACCCTTTTTTTTTGTTATACATTTCAAATTTGTTGGTGGAAAAAAAACAAAAAACAAATACGCCGTTTTTATTTTGTACACATCTAAGGTTTGTACATTTTTCCGTTTAAGGTTTTGGTTAGATATAAAAAAAAATTGGATCTATAAAAACACAGAATTGATAGATTGTACTTATGTTTTACCATGACTCTATACCGTGCTGTGCAAAAGTTTTAAACTGGTCTTTAACTCCTTATTTATTGTATGTAAGCTGCTGTATCCTTTAAATCATATTAACCAATTTATAAGCAGTTCAAACAGAACTGCACAAGTGGAAAACCATGTAAGTCAGACCTAAAAACCATACACGGCTGATTAAAAAACATCTGACCATGTTAGAGTTAAGTGACTCAGCAAGCGAATAAAAGATAAATCCCTCCTTGAAAACTGTTCAGCCAGTGGGCTGACAATGGGCATTAAAAGTTGATTTTAATAATTCAAAAGCTTGACATGTCTTTGTTTTGCTGACAGCTCCTCGGCCTCCGTCTGATTCGTCTGTCCTGTCCACTTTACATCCCGACAGATGAAAGACTGCTCGGTATAAATACAAGGTCGGCCCCGAGGAGCAGCACTGTTATTACCTCAACAGTAGCTTCCGCTGCTAACCACAGCCGCCAGTCTGTCATTAGTCAGCTAACCTGTTAGCACTGTGCTAGCTCTTATTAATCATTACACATCCTTGTCTTATCCTTTTGTTCTCAAAAACCAAAGTCAAAGTTGAAACTAAAAGATTGAGGTCAAGTGTGACTATTTTCTTTTTATTTTGTCTAAATGTTTCAGCTCTACAAATACTTTCCACTAGCAAAAACTACAGTTTGTTTCTGTGGTATATAAACAATTATTTTCATCTGTCTTGTGAACTAGAAAGTGAACAGGAGATGTTCATAACATTGATATGTGATGTAATTAATTAGGCATATGCATCCTGTAAATTATACATAAAATACCCTCCCTCTTTGGTCAAAACCTTTCAAAATAAATTAGGTTTTATCTTTACGTTTTGTAAAAGTTTGCAACACCTCATTACTATTCGTATAAATAATAAATTAAGCATTTTCATTTGTAATGCACAGTAGAGCATCTGCAGCCTAGCAGTTTTTTTTGTAGCAAAATTTGAGTGAGCTTCTTTAAGGATCTTGCTAACATGCTAACCTGCTAATATTAGGATTCACCTCAGTACTATAGCTGTTAACTGAATGGAGTTATATACTTTATTCATTTATAGGCAGCCGCTTGTGTTATTTGGATCATAATTCAGTTTAAAAAGCTGAAACGCTGTAAATATTGCTTACTATTTTTGAAAATAAACACATTTGTAATTTAAAATGACACATATTACCTATGTGAATCCAGACATAAATAAAAATGCACATGCTATACTATCATATTAAGCCAAATGAATGTGTTCTGCAGTCTACTTGATCATAATTCTGTTATTGCTCTAAACTGATTTGACACCAAAGACACAACACGGCACAGAAACACAAAAAAGCAATATGGAGGGACCGGATGGAAACATTACGACTCATTAAAAAGGAATTGATAAGGAAACAATAGCAGGCTTTTATTCTGAAGGTGAACGTTTCGGAGGTTATTCTTGTCAAATCGGCCGCGGCAAAATTTCTCGGGGATATTAAACGGGGATGTATATTAAGACTACGGCATTAAGACATAAAATGAAGGGATGACAAATGGAGGGATGAAGGGACAACTGGGTCTGTGTACCTCCGCCAGGTCAGAAAAGAGGACTTGACTGGCGCTTCGCCTCAAAACGTCCCAGTAACTCCGCGCCACAAACTCTTGGCTGTCTTTTTTTAACACCTGTAGGAGTGGTCAAGCAGGTCCAGGATCAGTTCACTTCCAATTCAGTTAAAACAAAAAATATCTATGATGTGAATTGCCTATATGCTCAGACAGTTTTCATATATTCTTTGTAAAAACATACCAACATGATACTACACAAAATATCAAATAAAGCACTAAAAATTAATGACTAAAACATGAATTAATAAATAAATAAATAAATAAATAAATATTACTCTTATTAATACAAAACCATTGCAATTTTATTTCTACTTGTTTGACACTGAACGCTCTTCAAAAAGTGACGAATTTGTATTATTGATCACTAAAGTGAGTTTTCATGTGCTGTGAATTAATTTGCACATCCTGAATGCGGGAAAACATCAGCTTTTGATGAGTTATTAAAAACAAAATCAATTAAAAACATCCATCACAATCAGTGTTGACACCATTTTTCTTTTTTGCATATATTGGATTTAAAAATACAAACCTTTTGCGATACTGGAAAAAAAAAACACACTTTATTGCAAAGACTATCATTTTAAGAGATGATTTTTTTTTTAATCATGAAATATTTCAACTTAATTTACTAATGCCATTAATAAACACATGCTGATGCATAATACGTCCATGTCCATCTTTGTACAAAACATAAAAATGGATCAGAATCAATAAATACACCTATGTTTAGTGGTTACAAATCTACTTTTTATCTATTTCTCTCTAAAATGATCACTTATCAAAGGATTGCTTTTTAAAGTTGTACCCTATAAGTTCCATCCATCCATTTTCCTTCACCCTTGTCCCTCAGTGGGGTCGGGAGGGGTACCCTATAAGTTGACTGTTTTTTTTAAGTTAGTACAATAAACCCACTCCAGTAAAACTACAATACTGCAGCAGTGTTTACTTGTTACAGCAGAGTATATTTGTAGTAAAACAGATAGAGCCGCCATGTGAAACGCCTGGCCACCCACCTTGGGTTCTCTCTCTGGGGAGAAAACCACTGCGGCCATTTTAACATGACCCTGCGCCACTCTCAACTCCGTAGTGACAATGGAGCTATCCATCACAGCACTGACAGAACAAGTAGTGTGTGTTTGTGGAAAACAGAGAGCTGCGTATAGAGGGTGGAACAAGACTGAAGAAAACGGTTTATAAAGAGACTGAAAATTGCCAGCTTTTGTGTCTTCATGAGAAATATTAGTAAATAATAAAGCTATTTTGCACTAAATTGTCTAAATATCAGATTTAACAATTATTTTAGTCCACTATTAAAACAATATATACAGCTTTTCTGGCAAAAATCATTAAAAAAAATTACTTTAAGATGGAATCTGAAAATAGAAAAATGTGTCTTGTTAGTGTTTTGTCATTTTCTGTTTGAAATGCTCAGACAACACTAACAGCAGTCTGAGAGGCCTGCGCCAATAATGAAATCATCCATTCTCTTTGTAATAAAGAGAACCTCCCCCAAACACTAACACACACAGAACAGATCGTACCTAAACATGGGCTCAAATGGAAAAACACTGATTGTGTTTTGGAGCTTCAGACCATCAAAGTCACATCCCACTTGTAGTAAGAGTTCATTTCAGCTGACCTCTTAAACGTATTACTCTGTTGCTGCTATTCTTATGTCCATTCACCCCACTGCTTCCCCGATTAGAGGGCAAATCGGTCAGCTGGCATGACAGATGGACACACAGCCTCAATTTGCATCTTTCACCGAGGCATCAAAGAATTCAAACACAGAGGATTTTACTGGAGACATAGGATCAGGTGGACTGGAGCGATTGAAGACATCTTTAGGCCACGAGTTTACGTCTACAGAGATGTTAAAAGAGTGATTTAAAAATACCCATCACTTATAGAAATAAAGCCAATTCTTCTTTAATTGAACTGTCCGATACTAGACTATAAACCTTATAGATACTTGTTTGGCAAAGATGCAAAACAATTTCTGTGCCAAATCTTGCAATCAAATCGTTACAATCACTATAAAGGCATCTGCTGCACCCAGTGATTTGAATCAAGTCACAGGTGATTTTGTTGCCTGTAAATGGGTGAATGAAAATGCTATTTAAAGCACTCCACACCAAAGAAATGCAGAACTGACACAGAAAAACTTAAAAACCTGATGTATTTTTTTAATTAGTAGAGCACAGAATGATTTCCAAATTGGGTTTATAGAGGAAATTGGAGAGGAAGCAGTGAAGTAACGGCAAGCCCAGTCGTCATATAATCAAAGTGTTCTGGCATGAACAAATTAATTACAACGTATTTTCTTGATTTCTTCAATTTTCTTTAAAAGAAAGGTACATAAGCATCTTGTTTGATGTATGGCCTTTATTTGGACCTATTTTTATGAGAGGAAAATGTCACTTGTGAGGATTAAAGAACCAAACTGGGAGACAGTAGAAACCAGCCTTTACCTTGTCTTCTAAATTAGAGTAGAAGAATGTCTAGAAATTAAAAGAGGAAATCTTGAGGAGAGAAGGAATTGTTCAGTTTTTGGATTTGAGTCAAAGCATCGTTATTTTTCTACAAACACGTGCAGATATTGATAAAGATCTAGATTTGTTTTCAGCCACAGACGTTAAGTTTTAATGTCGTTGGAATCAGAGACTAACAAAAACCTTCTCCTTGACAGTAGACTTAGATGAAAAACATGGAATCATTCATCCACTAAACTGTGATATGACCGTCTTTACTGAGACGATGACCTGTCCAGGCAAGTTAACCAAAGCCCTAACTTACCTGTTGACCTGACAAACCAAAGAAACAAAACAAAGCAAAACGGAGAAAAATGTAAGACTTTTTAGGAAAACTTCAGTTTCTGTTTGTGTTCTGATTATTATGTTGAAATCGTGAACACAGACACCGATGGTTCTCTCCTTCCTCATCATCATCATCATCATATCTGTTTTTTCATGTGTCAAAAGAGAACGAAAGGAGACTAATAAATTATGACTGGGGATACATACGCTGCTCATGGGGGCAACCTGATATCCATACAGCTGCATACTCTAACGCACAGAGAGAGACATGAGGGAGAGACAGAAGAGGACAGAGCATGCAGTCAGAAGAGAGGAGGAGAAAAGGTAAAATACATGTTAGTACATGCAAGGAAGGAGGATGTGTCATTTACTACACATCTGAGATTACAATTTTTGAATTCATACCTTGCATTACAACAGCAAGCACTGCATGACCAAGAGCAGTTTGTGAGGCAAAAGTTAATGTTTTTGTTTGGATTGTTTAACACTATCAAAAGTGTTTTTTGTGAGTTATATGCTTCACCAGGATTGAACTGTACATGTAACGATGTTTAAATTCTAAATGCAGGATTCAGTGCTTTTTATTAATGCAATGAAATGCGTAAAGCTTCAGAAATAAGCACTAATTTTACTCTTCATATAAAGAAATAGATGTTGTGTTTAACATAACGCCAAACTGTACAGATATATACTATGGTAAATATAGTACATACAAATATTACCATTATGAGAAATAAGCATAAATAATTTTAATGTCTAACAGTATTTGAGAAATAAACATTCTTGTAAAGATGAGTTTTAAAAGACGAGGTAAACACATTGTCAGGTACAACATATTACATAACATTACTTAAATTATCTGCAATAGGCTACAGCTAAATTAATAGGAATGAAGCTGCAGCTCAATTAATTATTTCAGTATCAACTGTTGTCCATCCTACAGGAAGAGAAGATGCTTCCTTTAAAAAACGTTTATAAAATGTTTTTTTTTTTAACATATTTGTTAAAAATGTCACTAACCTCATAGTATGATACGACACAGATAATTTGTGAAAAAATCGAGCTCCTCTGTCTTCTCCCTGTGGTCATACCGTCATCTGCAGAAATGCAAAGCTCCCAGTCAAAAACAACCAATCAGAGCTAAGAAGTGGGTCTTAGTGCTGTCAATCATGTTTGTGTACACGCTGAAAACACCCTCCCCCTTTCTGCCATGGATACACCCATGACGGCGGGTAAACAGTTTTCCTGTGACATTAGGTGATTTCTCCCCCATTAGCATATTGAGGAGCCCGTACATGGGAATGATTGACAGCGTTAAGACCCTCCTCCTGGCTCTGGTTGGCTGTTTCTGATGGGGAGCAGTGCATTTCTGCAGGTGGCAGTAGGACCACTGGGAGGAGGTAGAGGAGTTCCATTCATTTATAGATTATCTGTCTCCTTTTATACTGTCAGGACATAGTGACAGCTTTATCAAATATGAAAAAAAAACATGTTGATATAAAAGTTACTAATTGTAGCTTTAATGTACTCGAGTAGCAATTGTATCAGCTGATGTGCTTAAACAGAATTATTTTATTAAGAGGAACTTGTTATTTCAAAGGTAATTGTAATTATAAGTGTAGTTTAAATGGTTTTTCAGTACAAGCTTAGGTCCCATTTAGTTTTCCAGTGACAAAAGCATCGCAGTTTGTCACTGAAAGCAGTTTATTTTTCAATGCTAATTTTGTGACATTCAAAGAGCATCAAGTGAATGCAAACATGAGAACTGAAGGTGGCTGTGCTTCTTTTGTGATATGAAGTAGCTTAGGTATTAAATAGCTTGAATGTCAGCAGGATTTAACGTGGATATGCTTATGAATGATGCAGGCCGTGTTGTAATGCAAGGCTGCTTGTTATTCCTGAGCTTCCACCATAGCAGAGGTGAGGACGACAAAGCTTGAAAATATATCAGATATAACAAGTAGACATCAGGGATAATCGTCACGGTAACAACACGGTTGCCACATGGTCAGCTTTCACGAGGCAGCATGCAGTCCACACTAGTCACAGGAAAGACTTCATTTGTTTTCATGTCTGATTTTCTACAGATGATCGTTATCTTGAATGGTGTCAAATTCTGTTTATTAACTTTGACTGATTTAACTTTCAACAGTGTTGAAAAGTGACAGAAGCTGCTTGAAGCAACATTTATAAAATCAGTTTAAATCTTTGTCGATCTTTGCACCTCTAATTTGTCCTGTAAGTTATAGGAGCATCATTATAGTCAATGCTTGTAAAAAAAAATAGCTGTAAATGTCACTCCACAAACATGACTAATAATGTCGCCTTCCTACAGCACTCTTACCAACTGAGCTGACTTTTCCGCATCTCCTCTCCTCCCCTTCTTCTCGTTCTTCTTCCGGAAGATTTCTTGGAGCTGGAATGAGGGAAAACATTTCAGATCCAAGCAAAAACGTTTACAGTTACTATCGTGATAACAATTTTATCATGATAAATAATACTATAAATGCCCACTTCTATTATTATTATTATTATTATTATTAACATGGGCGGTCTTGTATTATGTAATGTTGTGCTTCATCAAAATAAACCCTAACTGACAAAGTTTGGACACCCTAAAAACTATTTACTGTGATAGAATAGAATGCTGAGTTGTCGCATCATCCTGCCCTATTAAAAAAAAGACTTAAAGATTTTCTTTCTGCAACTATTAACGTTTAAAAAGCACAGAAATCCTCATCCATTTTTACAACAACATCCAATGTGGGAAATATACCCTGAGTAGCACCTGGCTGCTCCCACAGGATTTTAAACCATTACCACCCCCTGCTGCTGTAGTACCACCCCACTCCCACCCACCTCCACACTCACTTCAATCCCTTCCCGCCTGCAGCGTTTTCAGTTAAAAACCTCGCATCCTGCTGTGTATATAACACGCGTGAAGACCTTCAGAAAAGCTACAATCACTCTGCTAAGCTGTTTAATAAGGTGCTCTCATAATCAGGTCTTTTCAGGTGCTTTAAACATGACAAAAATGTGGATTAAAACATATAAAAAAATCACATCTCCAAACTATTCATTATTTACAAGAAATTAGTAAACATGCAAAAACATAAGTGTAATTCACATTCATCACATTTGATCATGTACACAATATTTTTCTTCATATTGTCATAATTTCATTCACATTTTGCTGCCACTCGGGATAAATTCTCACAATAAAGAAATAGGATTGTAAATTTTAAATGTTCAACTGTACAATATAAAAAAAAACACAGTGAAACAAACTGTTGAACGTTTGACTTTTTTTTCACATTTTATTCAAAAGTAATCTTATAACATTGGCTGTCAGTACATTTAATAACCAAGATAACACAGATATGTATTCTTTGATGGTTCTGTGCTAGAAACTCACCACCAAGAACTCCCTCTTGTCCACCATCTGGTTGCCGTCTGCATCAAACATATTGAAAGCAATCTTAAAGCCAGCATGTGGTTCTGGAGAACAGATAGGAAAACACACACGGTGTGAGTGCATGCATGCGTTTACTGAAGGTAATTTTAAAGCCAGAAATAGCGAGGGAAGACATAGCAGACATGCTGCACAGAAGGAAATAATGGTTTCATTTCAGTAAATGAAGTTTCTCTGAGATGTACCCTGTTCTTTTAGGAAAACTCTGGATGCTTGTGTAATCTTGCAACTAATGGTGCATGTTTTCATCTGCTTAAAGGGATATAGGGACTAAACTGGAGGGCTATTCACAGCTTTTATCAAGTCGGGGCTGCATTTGATGTGCTCTAATTCAAGATCTAAAATGTGTGGAGGGGACAAAACCTGAGCAGGAAAATTTCATGCTACAATACAGTTTTATAAGACTGAAACCTTTATTCTACATGGAAAAAAATATATAATATTTTGAAGCATTTTCTGGCATTAGAACCATTATATATTCATATTACATTCAATATATAAAACTTAAGAAATTTAGTTACATTACAATACTGGATGGAAAAACAAACAAATTTTTTAGAAACCGTTCGTGATTTGTAAAATCTTTATTTATTATTATTGATGTGTTTCCTTTTTTGTAAAGCACTTTGTGATTTTTATGACTGTGTTTAAAAAAAATATGGTCAGACGGTATTTTGAAAATGAAATTATAAAATATTTGCTGCAACTCCAAGCCTCATCCTGATAAAAGGCTTCAACAAAAAAAAATGGAGAAACTACAAGTTTTGCATGTATATCATTTCCCTTTCAAATAGCAAAAGTCAATCTTGCTGCAAGATCGTAACTGTGGGTAAAAACCAAGTGCCATATCTGATAAAAAAAGGAAGAATATAGTGAAAGAAGAAGGCAGAAGGCCTGAGCAGACTCACTTGTCAGGATGCAGAGCAGAAACAGATACTCCGTGTACGAGATGATTCCTAGTGATGAGATTAAGACAGGAAAGTTAGGAAGGTCACATTTAAGGCATTTTCTGCACTATGTTTACAGAAGTTTAAAGCTCCTGGATCTCAGGGCCTCACACACAGCCGCACACACTGACGCACCCTTAATCCTCCCGGCTGTGGAGATAGAATCTCAAAATGTGTCTTCTGCCAACCGAGCCACCAGCAGCCATTTGGCCCCACACAGCGTTCACAAACGTATCCAGCGGCAGACACGCTTGTTTCTCTGTGAATGTGTGTGTTTGGATAAGTAGGTGGAACATAGCTTAAGGAGTTAGATTTTCTCTTCCTCTCACTTTTTTGTGTCTGATCGATCAGATAGATCGGAGTGACTCGCTCTCCCGCCGGCGTGCGTGACGAGTGCGTGTGACGGCGAGCATGACACCGGTTGGGAGTCGGAGTGTGAGCCTTGTGTTTAGCTGAATCCAGACTGCTTTGTGTGGAGCAGCTGGTTTGGAACCGGACTCGCTTAAACCGGCGTAGAGCCGGACCTGGAAAGACCAGAATGCTGCTCGGGTTTCTGCAGACAGCCTGAATGTTTACATTGCGACACACTCACGAATAAAGGGTTCAACAAATCTTAATGAAATCATGATGAAAGGCATAGGACTAAAAATAAAACTTACATGCACCTAAGCGTGACTAAATAATCGCTCACCTAGTTTGGTTTAAAGTTTACATTAATCGTATTTCTGGCTCTCGACAAGAAAGAACACTGTTCTTTGAAAAAATGCCACAGGAATGTCGGAAATAGTGCCACATACTAACAATTTTTCTTTGTACTGATAGTGAATTGGAAATTTTAATATCATGACAACCTTAGCAGCAACAACAGAAACATAAACTCTCCTTTTACAGGAAAAAAAAAACCCTCCAACAGAATCTGGCTCAGTGTGAGCTGCCATCTGCCACAACTCGCTGAACACAGGCCATACTGTACATCGCTACAACTAGTGTAGATAGTGCAGCTCCTGCAAATACCAAACTCTTCCTTTCGCTCAGTAAATCTTAATAATTGTTCAAAAGACAAATAAACCTGGAATCTAAAGATAGAATCAAGTGTAAGTTCAAGCACCTCATTGATTGTAAAAAAAAAGCTAATTGTTTATACCTACATATGATGAAACTTCTTTAAATTCTCCAAATTTTCCAGTGAAATTATGGTTAACGGAGAAAGTTTCAAGCTTTTTTTTTGCGAGGTCTAGAAAAAACAAATTCTGTAAGTGCTCTGTAGCATCTTAGAATAACCTCAAAAGACAAGGCAGAAAACTGCAAAACTGTGAACTACAGCCATAGATACTAACAGTTCTCCAACTATTTACTTTTAGCCATATGCATCCTTTATGTTAAAGTAGACTGTAAAAGTAAACCTACCCCAATTTCACAATAGCCCCAACAAATTTCCCCTTTTGCAAAATGTCCTTTTGTTAAAGGTTGAGGTTAGAAGAAATGGGACCTCAGACTGCTCACAAGAGGAATTTGCATTAACTCAGACTTGTATGTAAATGTGAAGCCTGATGTAGTATAAATACAGAAAAGCACTGAAATAATGAGCTGTGGAGCTGAGTCCAGCCAACACTGTGCAGTATTACTTGTCTGAATTAGTCAGATACATAGGAATCCTAATGTATTTCCAGAATTCAGTGATAGCAGTCTTTGTGTTCTGCGGGATGTAGCATTAAGTGTCTTCTGCCATTTACAAACACAGATAAATACTCATATGTAGCTTACACAACAGAAAGTTTTGAAATAAAGCTGAATTACATCAAGGTAAATTACCAAAATAAATGTTTGAAAGTAATTAAAGTAAATTATGTATTATTATTAATGATTGTATTTTCAGCTTTTCACATTCCTCAACTTCGCTACATCCCCATATCATTGTGATGATTTTTTTTTAACTTCTTACCCTCATTTCGTTGTTTTCTACACTTTCAAGTGAAACTAGTCCTCCTACATGTGTCCCTTTAGACCAAACCAAACCCTGGTATAAGATACAACCTGAGCATAATTTTAGTATCATTAGAGAGGAAGTGAATCACACATGGCATGTTATTTTTAGCATCTCCCTGAATGTGTGTGTTTCAGTGTAATTATCACTATGGGGAGTCGGTCCCTGACTGTGCTTTCTCTGTTATCTGCTCCTCTAGCAAATGCTTAATTAGGGCAAGCTTATTTCTCATCTTTCACCAGAGGAGAGGAAAGAAAAGGGGGTTGATTTTTTATTTTTTTTTCCTTTTTCTCGGCAGGCTGTTTTGCTGAGAGGAACAGCATGATGACAACCTGCATTAGTGACACCTACAGTGCAACAAAAACTCACAAGCGTCATTTAATCAGAGATTGAAAACGAAGCCCTGTGCCGTGTTAAAAAACAGCAAAAAATAAAATAAAATAAAAAAACTGAAGGTTTCTCCGATTATTTTAAAGATCTTGTCCTAAAGTCATTTGATTGTTTTTTTTGTTCAGGCAGCGTGGATTTCAGCAAATAATTAATGAAGATATGCAACCTCGTGTGTTATGTAAGATATTCCACTAGTCGTATTAAAAAATTGTCTTTTTTTTTCTTTTAGGAACAAACGAACTAAAGAGGCATCAAGAAAATAAATGTCTGGTGAAGGAAAGTGGTGACTTTTCATCTTGATCAGTGAGCAGCCAATTGGAAATACAAACTATTCAGTCATTAAACACACTACATTAAGCACTACAAATTACATTAAGATTGAGAAATAGAAAAACACCTAGCCTTATTTATATATTTTTACAAAACGGAGAAGAGATTTGTAAATCGTAGCGCCTGATTTACAAAGTAAAAAACATTAATGGTATGGTCAGCTGGGTGGGAATTTGTGCACTTTGTACATCAAAAAAATAGATGAGATGAAGATTTGAGCTATAAATTCAGAGAAGTGATGAACTGTTTGTATCCACGTGTGTGTGTCGGCTGACCTCTTTCTCTCAGGTTGCGGAACAGTTTGGAGGATCCTCTCCATACGGGAGGAGTATCTGACAAGATTTTCTCCAGTTCCTGACATAAACACACAAAAAGAATGATCAAAATCGCTAGACACTGTAAAGACACAGGGTGCCATGCTCTAACTTGAACTTTATGAAGAAATAATGCAAAGAGTTGGAAAGTTAAATGTCCCATGCCATGGAAAACATATCAGGTAATTTAAAATGATGACTTCAGTGCATTCTAGAGAGAATCAGAAGTTAATCCAAGAAATGTGCGGAGCTGTAAGGAGATAAGGATTTTTACTTGTATCTTGAAATGTTGTGAAAGATTGAAAAGAGCCATGACAACAAAGCAAGAAAGATAAAAGATAGAACCAGAAAACAGGAAAGAACATAAAATAATTTGCGGAAATTACAAAGGACCTGCACATCCTTGCAGCTTGTTTGTTCAATACATGTACTGGCGCTGCAAGTCAAGCTTGTTTAGCTGAAAAAACTATGCAGTGCGAAGAAAACAACAGCAGATGTAACATGCAAAAGATGTTTGCCTGTGAGGAGAAGCAGGAAAAAGGAGAGATATAAAGTGTGTTTCCCACCTGTTTGGTCAGGGACCTCCATGGCCTCTTGTCTGCCAGAGAACAAGACAAAGGAGGAGAAAGACGAGAAGAGTTTGGGTGGGCTTGGTCAGATAGCATCTGTATGATCTAGAAAGGGGTCCTAATGTGCAGGGTACAGTCACAACACACACATCTACAAACACACACGCACACACACACACACACTGTGTATACACTCATCATAGCAGATCCCATTTGGACTGTCTGAAGTAGTCCTCACCTGCCTTTGTAGTATGTGGAATGTCCCTGTAAAAGCACATACTACTTTTGTTCTGTTTTATACAACAAAGTTCATCTAATTCAACTTCAAAGGGGGCAGAGGATGGCGGCTGCTGACAGGCTACGAGCGGCCGTATCGCATGACAGCCGAGATGTAAACACACACATACAGGTGCACGGTTCTGCACGCTATTCAATCATGACTGCTGCAAAAAAAAGAAAAAAAAAAGAAATTGTTTCTGATTGCATCAGCGTGCAATCACATTTCCAAACCTGGAACACTCAAGCTTAGCCCACCAATTTAGATATTTACAAGTTAAGAGAGGGAGAGTACATGAGAGCGAATGGAATGTGTGTCTGCGTGCGTCTGACTAACATTAACCTCAGACTAAACAAAAGCTGTAAAGCCATCTGCTTTGAGGCCGGCTGCTCAGACCTAATCTGTTACAACTAGCAGCAGGCTGACAGAATCGGCAAAGATGTGCTCATAAACCGAGGGTTTTTGACGGCCTTAGAACGTGGCAAAATAAACATGTTAAATAAATCCCAGACACTGATGGAAACAAAACAAAGATCAGTAATGTGAGGCCTATAAAATCCTCTGACGAGTCAGTGAATTTGAGCTCATTTAAAACTAAACTACAAGTCCAAATAAAGGTAGCTAACATGATATGAAGCACAGCTTCCATGACTTATGAAAAAGAAGCATGTGATCAAGTCTTGATTGATTGTGGTTTTCCTCAAATTCAAACAGGCTCTGGTACATAGTACATATTTAAACCCCACTACTGGACGAAGGTAGGGCTGGGTAATAAATCGATTTCAACCAATTCATCGTATTTTTGGTTTTTTAAAGTTTTGCTAACACTCAAAGTAAATCCGGTGAACCTTTGGGTGTAAAGAGTTGATGTTAATCGAATAAATTAAGTGGATTTAACTTTCTTTTTTTTTAACACAATTATGACTGTCACTTGATTTAAAAATTAGATTAAAGTCCTTGAAAATGTAATCTAGTTAATTTGAAGTAATGGGAAAGGATATTATGTGACAGTGGTGATAAATCAACGAGGCATCCCAAGACGCGGAGGCACCAACAGCTCATCAATACTTACCTCAGAAATATTGTTTTTTGATCTTAAACCAAAACATGTGCCACACAAAACATAAGTTGGTAAGATCTTATGCATGTGCACAGCGGTCATATTTTTTTGAAAGCAAAAATATGAAACATGAACAACTGATACACACTTCTTGGTTCGCTCATGGTAACGGACTCGATGAAGTTCTGTGGAGTCATGTACAGCTGTCCTTCGTACTCTACAGAGCTGAACATCCGGAAACGATGCTCGTGGGACGACATGTAGACATCTCCATCCTCAAAGTCAAATGGACGTGCCTGCAAAACGTAAAACCAACATTTTTACGTAGATTGTACAGATTTACATCAGCAGTTTGATCAATATGCAAGTTATTTGAATGTGAGTATCATCCGATCTCAGATCAACAGATTTATCAGATCAACATATTTATCTGCGCACCCCTAATATGAAAAGCATAAAATAGTCTACACTACACAGTATGCGTAATCAAAGTCAAAAGCCTCAGTCTCAGTTTGGTTGAAGTGAACTCTGGCACAGTTTGAATGCATAAGTGAATGCCAAGTGGGCTGGAGATCGCTCCAGAAACAGGAAGTGAACTATAGCACAAGGCATTATGGGTAAATACAACGAACACAAATGTACTAGCACGAGAAATATTTTGTTTTCTTTTGCCAAAGATAAAGGAGAAATTCTATAAACGCTAAAATCTAATGCCTCTCAGTTATTGTTCAGATTACATGATGAAGAAGGTTGCCCTCAGTGTCTTCTTCAGAGATTTTTGTGTTGTTTCTTTTAGTGGCTCTTGGTGCAGCGCCACCACAGGCGAGGGTGGAAATAGGTTTTTCAAGGGTTGGGTTTATTTGACACAGTGCAGTGTGAAAGTGAACCACACCAGCTGAAAATGTAACAAACGTTGCAACTTTGATTCCCAGTCAAGTGTACCAGACTATCAGGTGTGAAAACATCCTCAGACAAAAATGTTCAAAGCTTTTTCTACAGATCATAGCATTTTCAGCAGTCCAGGAGAAGCTCAGGTGAATATTAATAGGTCGGCTTTACAAACTAAAAACTCCTGTTCAGTTTCGTAAACCCGCCTCCTAAGTCTCATGGACTTCAGCATCCAAGCCTCTTCCTTAATGGTGTACTTTAATAATGAGCATATCCATCTATTCTTGGCACCAAGTCTCGATTCAGCTCTCTGAGATTATAAATAGCATCAGCTCTTCTGCTACAACTAAACAAGAGAATACAGGCACACACAAACACACACAAGCCGGTACTACTTTCTACTTGATTGGTCTCTCCGTCTCTCCCTTTCAGTACAGACCTGTGACTTCAGCTGGATTAGCTGCAGAGATCCACCAAGAGACTGTAGCTGTGCAATTAGCAGAGAGGTTTCCATATTTAAGCTTGTTTGAGTTTGTGCTCGGCTCAGCAATCATCCTAATGAGCATGCTAGTTCATTCATAAAGCTTTGATGCTTCCTTTACCAAACGAGCTCTAGAAGGCGCGAGTAAGAGATGAATAGTTGATTGTAGGGAAGTAACTGTGATGGAGATTAGGAGACTCTGCACCCGTGGGTTTGACTTTCACTAATGAATGGAGTTTTTAAAGTTTTCCAAAGGCAACAAGGCTTTACATCCCATGCTGCTCAACATGATATAGAAGCATGCAGGCTTCACTGAGAAGAGAGAATTATTCATTGGTAAGGAGCATCGACTGGACTTCACATGGTACACTTTGTTCTTGTCTAGTTATGTATCCACCACTAAAACTGCAGCTGATGTGTTGCCTGCTTCTCGTGACTGCACAGCAGATGCTCCAGGTGTTTTCCCCTTTGGCATCTGGGTGTCTCCCCTTCACAGCTGCAGCGTTTTATTTTCTCCCTCTGCCGTTCTCAGTATCGCTTATAAACCAGCCCGTGTTCTAAATAAGTATTTTCTATAAACTACACCGTTTAAATCCAGTTGTGTCAGTGCGATTACAAAACAGAGTCACCTCAAATTCATTTCTACACTACAATGTAAAAGTATTGATGTTTTCTACACTACAGCAGTTAACTTCATCTTAATGTATTGTGGTTTTATGTGAAAGACCAACAACAAAGTCCATAGTGGATAGTCATACGTGTGGTGTGTTGTTTATATAGTCAGTACTTTCACTGAAATTACAGCTGCAAGTTCAAATAGCAGTTTAACCTTAATTTTAGCTTTAGCTGCATGCTTAGTGTTAGTCTTGTGTTCATAAAAATAAATTACAACTGACAGAAAATATTTTAAAGACACTTTCTTTAATTTCAGTTATTCCTTCTGGGAGTTGACCTAAAGTCAAAGTCCACAACATGATGGGCAAAAAATGGTTGGCCCTTAGCAGGCCAACATCACTCTGAACTACAGAAGCCCAATGACTGAACTGGAGGGTGGGAAAAAATCAGATTTTCTAAAAATAACATTTTTATAAACAGCAAATTCAGTTAATCAATAAAATCAACTTGTTGTCCAGCTCCAGAACCCTCACAACTGACAGGGAAACTGCTTTTGAAAGATCGGTTGCCCAGACTACCGTCAACAGGCCTGCAGCTGATTATTGGTTAGACACTGCATCCCTCAAAAACAGCATTTCAGTTGCTATTGACATTTTGTGAATTATGACATTTCCAGGATACCACTGAATACTTATTTTTTGTTGCTCTTTACAACGTAGTCATAGCTTACTATTGCAGTTTGATAGAGTAAAGCATTAGAATCGCCCATATTCTAATGAAAAGATCATGATGAAATCTAACAAAAAGATTCTGACAATCTTTTCGTTGTCAGAATTACCTGACATTGAAAAGATTTATTTAACTCAATTAAATAGTTATTTTTGTTGTTTTTTGTTGTGTTTTGTGAAAATTAACTGATTTGATATGCTGTGCATCAGCTGCAATCCATAGCTTAAGTAGCAGGTTGATTTTACTCCTGAATATATGAAGGAGTTGTTCATAAAAGTTGAGTCTTAGATCACAAGTCTAAGTCAGGTTTTAGTGTGAGTAGTGCAGGGATGCAACTTTGCACTTCCTGACGTGAATATGGACACATTATAGCAGATCGCATCACCACTGTTAAATGCAAAAAATGCTGACTAAAAATAATTTTTACGTCATAGATTTGGCGCCCCCACTGGTGAAGCGCCCCTATTCGTGGCATATAGTTTGTGCAACTGATTAAATCTGACAAGCATCTAAAAGTCAAGCCATCTTCTCTATGAAATATAATCTTATGTTTGATGACCAGGAAAGAGTCAAAAGTGCCAGAAATACTGCTATGCTACTGTAAAGCATGGCAGGTTATAAATTTATTAAAAATACATTTATTTATAACTTTTCACAGGTCTTAACGTAAAAAGGAGGTTAAATTTTAATCCACACAATCGACTCCCGACAGTCTTGAGCTTCAAACCTACAGTCTCAGCAGCAGGACCGTGATATTTGTACATTTTTTTCCTCTTTCAGATAAAATTGTCTTGACAAACATCATGTTTTTATTTCATTTTTAAAATTTTTTAAAGTGTGGTGTTTCCATTTTGAACATTATTGTGTTTACTAAGATGTGTCGGGTTGTTTTTATCCGTCAAAGTGTCACGAGCGCAGCTGCGCAGTGTGACGACGGTTGGAGCGCGTGTTGTCATTTCAGCACCAGAGTGAGAGGGAGAGCGCCACTCCTTCCTCTGCAGCCAAACAGTGAGCGAACTGTTTCCACCGTGCGTGTTGGAAATAAATGACACATTTTACCCACCCAAAAAAGAAAAAGAAAAAAAAAGCTGAGGGAGAGAGGAAAAAACATGGTAACTGCTAGGAAAACCAAAGCGGGAGCTGCGCGCGGAAGGAAGCATGCCTAGAATACACAACACTTGACTTGTTTTCTTAATGGGGTCTCTCTCTTTTTTCGCCCTTAGAGGGGCCCTTGTGTCAACAGAGATTCATTTTTACGTCGCTACGTGTCACAACAGCTAACCGGCTCGCTAGCTGCCTTGTTTTTGTAGCCACGTACCTTCTCTTTAGCTTCAATGGTGGGGATGGACGGCAGCGGCAGACCATTGATGCTGCGTCTCATCATCCTCTTCCTGTCGCTCCACATTTTGTTATAAAAGTACAGAGTCAGGACACCTCCCGCTGCGGCACACAGCCCGGCTGTCAGACACCTCCGAGTCCGTCGTCCGTTCAGGCTGGGAGCCCCAAGAAGCTCGCTTTTAGTCGCAGACCAAGGGTTCAGTTTGCCGGCCAGCGCTGCCGCTCTGCGGAAAGCGGCCATTGTTGCCGTCAGTGCTGCTGCTGTGACTGTAAGTTTAAGGGCAGCTCGAGACTGTCGCGAGTCGACCGGTCTCATCGCGAGATGATGGTGAGGCCGAGAGCGAAGAACTCCTAGCAGGGATTTGATGCTTGACTGAGTGAGAGTGAGTGATTAATCTAATTCACTGTAAATTATTAACGCATATGCGAGATAGAGTGACTGTTGTTGGTTTGTCTTGGACTTTACAGAAAAGCACAAAACTGTCTTAAAACTGAAATCAGTGAAAAGTACAATGAAATACAATTGGAACAAGTTTATGTAAACCGAATAACAACAGAGACACACCTTTTTTCACATTGTGTGAAATTAAATCATCAGACCAAACGTCTGTTATTTTATTCCAGTTAGAAAATCTATGTCTTTTATTTGCTAAACATCACAACAACGAGAGAATAAAGACATCAGAAATATATGAATGTCTTCAAAATTAGAAGTTTGCATACAGAATAATGATGATGTCAGGGACTCGGAAACTCCTGATAGGTTAACTGACACAATTTACAATTCAAAAGCAATGCTACCAAATACTGAGGAACTTTTTGTGAACTTCTGACATATTCTCCGATATGTTCTTTGTCTCATTATTGTGGCATTTTACAATAGAAATGGTAAATCTAACTGACCTAATACAGGAAAAGTTTGGTTTGACTTCAGACAGTGAGGGGGAAAAAAGACATATCTTTTTTATTTGGTGTATGTAAACTTCTGGTTTAAACTGTGTGAAAAATGAAAACACATAAAATAAAATGAAATAAAAGACCAATTTGTAACACATCAGTAAAATGACCAAACTATACAGTTATATAGGAAATACATAAAATAGCTAATCTCTTTGTGAAAATGAAAACATTCAAACATTCTTTAAAATGTTTTTATCTAAGCTTTTTAAATTTAAAACAGTGGGTTTAACACTTTGCCCTTTCTTGCCTCATTGCTCCCGTGTTTTAAAATAAATACATATTTTTGTCTTTTCTTTAACATAACACAGTTCAATACATAAATTATTTCTGCTGTTTTTAATTCGTGTTCGATTTAAGGCTGACATTCACCTTCAATCTTCCCATCTCCGCCACACGAGGCTTCTTTCATCACGTCTCCAACCCTTAAAACGGTTGCGTACGAACACTTTCTGGAACTAGCATAAAAGGCGTCTCACTTACATACTGGGAAAATTAGGAATGACCGATCACATTGACTTGTGTCAGTCATCGCCTCTCATTGAGGGTCAGCCCGGTGTCAGGTTTTCAAGGGTAAGTGGAGAATCAAAGCAGCCTGTGGGAAACAGATATCAAACAGATATCAAAGATGGAGTCTTCATTTTAAGTCTCCACATGCAGGACTGATGTTAACCTGATGGGGCTTTTCTTAAGGCTTTGATGCTGTGAGAATAAAGAGTGGAAGTCTAATGGAGGGGCCTGTCACCTGTTCACACATGAAGCTCAGTGGATCACTCCGGTACTTAGCTAAAAACAGATCAAACAACAAATATCAAGATGTCTTGGTTGAAATAAAAATGACGGTTGATTGTGGGATTAAGTCCTTTTAATCTGTTACATGATTCTTTTCCACTCATAGCCCACTGTATAGTCTTGATCAACAGTTCTGTTGGTTTTGTGAAGGTCTTTCAAAAACTGTCACTCTGGTTTTGTGTTGTTGTTCAAAATCCAACAAAAACATTGTACAACACCTGAGCAATGCATCTGATATGTTGTTTGGTGATGACATAATCACAGTTTTATTTGTAATACTTGTTATAGTTTCAACGAGAGTCATACGACCAAATTCTGCATTTTGTGCCAAGTAGTCTGTTTAAAATTGCTTTTACAAATTTGTTTGCTCATGGATTATTTACAGATCAGAAATATGATGTCTAATAAACAAATAAAAAAATTAAATGGTCAGGTAACGTTTGTGAAAACTTCTAGAAAAAGAATGATTCTGTGTCTTACAAAAGTATTTTACCCTTTGAACTTTGCCACATTTTGCAATATTAATCACAAACTCCCATTTTACTGAGATATGTCATAGGGGTTCTGCACAGTGGCACAGCTGGATGGATAATGTGATACATAAACAGAAAGTAGTTCATAAACACAAAGCGGAAGAAAAATGCTAAAATGTTCCTAGAAAAAAAAATTATAAATAAAAATCTGAATAATAGTGTGGCGTGCATTTATTTTCAGCCCCTTGCGTCAATAATTTCTGTAATCTGTAATGAAGCCCCGTCACTGTACGTAAAGTGACTTTGGATGTTGATTTTCAAGTCTCCACCTCCTCTGGAGTTACCATGGATATCTCGGATGCTGCGCTGACGAATGCTTTTCCTGCCAGCTCAGGCGGACGGTTGGTTTTGCGAGTCCCATTTTCAAATAACGGATAACGGAAAAAGTAAACTGTCAGATATCTGATTTCGAGATACTGCTTTACAACCTACTTTATACTCCACAAATTGAACGTGGGCCGTCCAGGTGTGTTCACTGGTCTTAACGTGCTGTTTGTTCACTAATGTTCTTTCACGAAGATCTGAAGCCTTCGGAGAACAGCTGGATTTATACTGGGATTAAATCACGCACAGGTGGAACGTGTTTCTGATGGATGGATGGCACACTTTTCAGAGTTTCATTTTCACTAAAAGCATTATATTTCAGCTCACCTAATGTTGATTCAACAGCTATTGCAAAAAAGAAAAACAACAAAATGCTTTATGTTTTTGGTTGCAACAAGGCAAAATATGTAAAAAATATACAAACCAGAAAGCTATGAAATAAAGGTTTTACTGCTTTTTTGATGTTGTTGTTTTTTCTAAAAAAAAAAACAACAGAAATACAGAGTGCATCTAATTTGACCTTTTAATTTGTGCCTCTATGAACCCCAGGAGTTCCCCAGACAGCAGTTTGGAGATCACTTGCATTAATAACCTCCAGGCTACTTCCTTCAGTTATTCCATTACCCAGCTTTTCCATTAAAGGCAGCGATCTCTTTGTGTGTTTATATGTATTGGGAGGGAGCAGGGGAGTCGGGGGGTATGACTTTAACCCACCTCTTCATCCTCCTCCTGCTCCTCCTCATCCTCATACTGCAGTTGCTTCATGCTTCATTTCTCTCCATGGCCACAGCAATAGTGAGAAAAAAAACCCTAACAACAACAACATGGACGTTATAATTTAAAACAAATCATGTGACCCTGGGAACTGCTCTGCTGTGAGTGAACGTGGGGATGTGAAGTTGACGTCTTCATTGAGGGCAGGTCGATATCCAATACGTCTGATCAGCCTCGGGCGATTCCGATTGATCCAGCCTCCTTTAAAAAAAAAAAAAAGAAATCTTTTGTGTTGGTCATAAATACTAATGAACTAAGGGAAAGAGGGAGAGGATCGTGCATCAAACACATACACATAAAAGTGTGCGCTCTCGTAGGGCTGTATTAAACATATATGAACTACTATATCTTTTGGTCAAGCTGCATAACCTGAGGTGTGGGTATATGAAGTGACTGCTCTGTACACACCTCCGCGTCTGAACCTCATTAATCAATTTGACGCAGGGGGAAAAGGCGGGGCGCCAGCAGAGGCTGTGGGAGTACATGTGCGCAAGTCTGATTTTGCTGCCAAAATCAATTCCACACATAGGATTCTGTAATCAGCATGGACAAAAAGTTGAATAAGTTCATGTTAAACTGTAAATATAACACAACAAACAAGGATTTCATACGTGTGTGTGTGTGTGTGTGTGTCACATCGATTACAGCCCCACAAACACAGATACTGTTCTTGGAAAATATTCCCATTTATAACATGCTTCTTTAGGACACTTAGTCACATAAAGAAGTGTGATTTATGTGACTAAGATGCACGCAGTAACTGCATTTGATCATGTTGTCTAATTTATTTATATGTCTTTATTAAACATTAATGTGTTTAAAACATCATTAATTGGTGTTATCATGACAACAATAAATCAAAATCTTATAAGAAATTTATCACGATAAATGATGGACGATACAAGAAACTCCCACCCTCGATATACACACAGAAAAAAAAGAGAACGTGTTTCAACTTAAAAATATGACAATAAATCAAATTAAATGTATCCAAGTTAATTTATGAAGTGTATGGAGTTTGATAAACTTCATTTAATTACTTATGTCAAAGTTACACATTTTTTTAGTGGGAGCTGCATTCTTTTTTTTTACAAAACAAGCTATGTCATCTAGCCAAAATATATATATGTGTGTGTATACATGAAAACTTAAGGATTAACAGAATGAATATATATATATATATTCATTCTGTTAATCCTTAAGTTTTCATGACCCTGGAACATGTTAACATGTCACATTGCTAATACACACTTCAGTGTATTTTATGGGAATTGTTGTATGTGACACACCAACACAAAGCAATGCATTAATGTGAATAAAAGGAAAATAATACGCAAATATAACTGAGGTTGTCACAACCCTTCTGCTGTGTTTTCCTTCATTTTCACAGTTGCATGCTACTCGGTGTTGTTCCATCACATAAAATTTAAATGAACTACTTGGCTATAATGTAACAATATGCAAAAAGGCTTAAGGAGTATGAATGCTTTTGCAATACTATGTACTATACTACATTTGTCTAAATGTATGGACACGTAGAATTTGTCTATACAGATATAGAAAATAATATTGTGGCCATATTTGTCTCTATCAGACAAATATAAAGTTTTATTGCACATATTTACATTGGATGACATTAGATTTGTTAGATTAATGCACTTGCATCAAAAAACATACTTGAAAATTAAGAAATGCTGTAACTCCTCTATTTGTGCACAACACATGTACCGTCTGTTACAAGCATCGTATTTTTTCATAAGCATGTTTAAATCAATCTGGTAGGCCCATAAAACACGCATCTGGTAATTGATTCCACAATTAGATGAATCTAAAGCCCGCATAATCTACCTGCTTAGTGTTCAATGACAGAGTCCAGTATTCATAAGCCAATAAAAATCCGTATATTTACTAAAGAATCAGCATCACTCCCTTTTTTTTTCTTTTTTTTTTACCCTCAAGTCCTTCAAGTGTCAAGTGTCTGGGTATTTTGCAAGTTTGGAGTTCAAACACGCAGCTACAGTCGAGTTGTTGATCCTCTTACAAGATGCGCTTTGAAGCTGCGTCTTTGATTTTTTTTTAAGACCACAATTAAAGATAGGTGTATATATGGGCTTCTCCCCTGTTCAAAGCATAATGGAAAGATCAATGAGGGATTGACAGTCATGTGTAGTCGTTTGCACAGGTGTGTGTGTGCGTGCGTGTGTCTGTGTGTGTTATAAAAGTGCGGCTGTCTTACATAAAACAGAAGCAGTAAATCAGCAACCGAGTGCGAAAATTACGCAAACGGGGGCTTTCCTCCCGTCTCCCGCTGCACCTGAGTCATTTGGGAATCGGGGCTGCAAAACGATTAGGATGGGGACGATGTCACTTTTAGAAACACACACACACACACACACACACACACACACACACACACGCAGACCTCACCATCCGTTTACTCTACTCCCAAGGTGTTGTGGAGTGGCGCACTCCTCCCTCGTGTGACCCTGAAATTTTGCTCATAATTAATCTCTTCCCGCTGGTGACGTAATCTGTAGGTTCTTCTCAGTAACCTGGAATCTCGTTGAAAAGTTCGCAAGTAATTTAGCTAAAAAGTGAAACTCATCAGATACAATTATTATAAATATTACTACAAAACAGCTGAAAATGAAAAGTGCGCTAATGTTTGGGTTGATCGGAGCTCTTTTTGCACAAATTGCTTCATCAATGCAGTGGTGGTAAGGCTGCAGCTCTGCTGGTATGTAAAGGAAGCCCAAGTTGCTTTTGAAATTGACCAACAGATCATTTGTACTGCTTGGTCTTATCTTCCGTTTGAACTCATAAACGCTGATTCTTGTTTGCCAGCTAATCAAACAAATCGATGCCACAGTCGCCATTGGGAGTTCTGGCAGAGTAATTCGGCAGCGACTACTTGCTTCTGCACCTTTTCTTCTGTTGCACTTTTTCCTTCTACTAAAACTTGTGCATATTTCTTTTTTTGTGTGTGGAAACAACATGAAGCAACTGGGACATATTAAACTTACCATCATCTATTGAGATCATTAGTATTTTTAAGACTAGTACTGTGCTATAAATTGAATTAGTAAAATATCTTTTCTCCAGTGAAAAAGGCACCAAAACGTCTTTCCAGCCCAGGGGCCCACGTCCTTGTAAATCCGGCCCTGGAACATACGTATTTGCATATAACGGAAATAAATACGATTTCTAAACATACAAATTTATGTCGGAGCACCTGTACTCCTTCGTCGCGTCCTGGTTTAGGAGTCTGAGCGCGCTAAACACGGAACATCAAAGATGAGACAGCAGAGCCGGGAGAAGCAGAGGGATGGAGGAGAGCACAAATGAGCCACACGAGGGGATCCGGGCGCACTTTGCATAAAGAGGCAACTCGGTGCGTGAATACGAGCCAATGCGCTGAGGAGCGAGGTGCAGTTGTGTCTGTGCTCTGCTGCAGGAGATTTTTTTTTAATCGCTAAGTGAATTCAGCAGGAAAGAAAGAGAGAGAGAGAGAGAGAGAGAGAGAGAGAGAAAGAAAAAGAAAAAGAGAGGGAGAAGGAACCCTGGTTTGAAAAAAAGGGGGAGTATCCAAAGGTGAGGAAGGGAGAGGGAGCGGATAAAAAGAAGAGGAGAGGAAGGGAAGCGGATTGCTGCAGCTCATTCGAGTCAACATAACGCAGGAGTTTAATTCCTCCCCTCCCAGCCGCACCGTCCACAATGACAATCTAATTAGCGGTGCGCCAAAAAGGAAG